>NC_092336.1:113834166-114148333 GCF_046630445.1 Rutidosis leptorrhynchoides
CAAGCACTTGATGAAGAGAAGTACCGTCCCAGAACCGAGGTCAATAAGCTCAAGACAGAACTTAGAGGGTTACGAACCCAAGGATTTGATATTACCACGTACGAAAGACGATTCACAGAATTGTGCCTATTGTGTCCGGGAGCATTCGAAGATGAGGAAGAGAAGATCGACGCGTTTGTGAAAGGATTACCGGAAAGAATCCAAGAAGATATAAGTTCACACGAGCCCGCCTCCATACAACAGGCATGTAGAATGGCTCACAAACTCGTGAACCAGATTGAAGAAAGAATTAAAGAACAGACTGCTGAAGAGGCCAATGTGAAGCAAGTCAAAAGAAAGTGGGAGGAAAACGGTGATAAGAATCACCAATACAACAACAACAGCAATTACAACAATAATCGCAACAATTATCCCAACAATCGCAACATCAATCGCAACTACAACAAACGGCCCAACAACAACAACAACAACAACAACAACAACAACAACAACAGCAACTACAACAATCATCCCAACAACAATAATAACCGCAACAACAACAACAATCAGAAGCAGCTATGCCAAAGGTGTGAAAAGAATCACTCGGGGTTCTGCACCAAATTTTGCAACAAGTGTAAAAGAAATGGTCATAGCGCGGCGAAGTGTGAGGTCTACGGACCAGGGGTTAATAGAACGAAAGGAACAAATGGTGTCGGAACGAGTAATGGCGGAGCAAGTAGTGTCGGAGCAAGTTATGCCAATGTAGTTTGTTATAAATGTGGAAAACCGGGCCACATTATTAGAAATTGCCCGAACCAGGAGAACACGAATGGACAAGGCCGTGGAAGAGTTTTCAATATTAATGCGGCAGAGGCACAGGAAGACCCGGAGCTTGTTACGGGTACGTTTCTTATTGACAATAAATCTGCTTACGTTTTATTTGATTCGGGTGCGGATAGAAGCTATATGAGTAGAGATTTTTGTGCTAAATTAAGTTGTCCATTGACGCCTTTGGATAGTAAATTTTTACTCGAATTAGCAAATGGTAAATTAATTTCAGCAGATAATATATGTCGGAATCGAGAAATTAAACTGGTTAGCGAAACATTTAAGATTGATTTGATACCAGTAGAGTTAGGGAGTTTTGATGTGATAATCGGTATGGACTGGTTGAAAGAAGTGAAAGCTGAGATCGTTTGTTACAAAAATGCAATTCGCATTATACGAGAAAAAGGAAAACCCTTAATGGTGTACGGAGAAAAGGGCAACACGAAGCTACATCTTATTAGTAATTTGAAGGCAAAAAAACTAATAAGAAAAGGTTGCTATGCTGTTCTAGCACACGTCGAGAAAGTACAAACTGAAGAAAAGAGCATCAATGATGTTCCCGTCGCAAAAGAATTTCCTGATGTATTTCCGAAAGAATTACCGGGATTACCCCCACATCGATCCGTTGAATTTCAAATAGATCTTGTACCAGGAGCTGCACCAATAGCTCGTGCTCCTTACAGACTCGCACCCAGCGAGATGAAAGAACTACAAAGCCAATTACAAGAACTTTTAGAGCGTGGTTTCATTCGACCAAGCACATCACCGTGGGGAGCTCCTGTTTTGTTTGTCAAGAAGAAAGATGGTACATTCAGGTTGTGTATCGACTACCGAGAGTTGAACAAACTTACCATCAAGAACCACTACCCACTACCGAGAATCGATGACTTATTTGATCAGCTACAAGGCTCGTCTGTTTATTCAAAGATTGACTTACGTTCCGGGTATCATCAAATGCGGGTGAAAGAAGATGATATTCCAAAGACTGCTTTCAGAACACGTTACGGTCATTACGAGTTTATGGTCATGCCGTTTGGTTTAACTAATGCACCAGCTGTGTTCATGGACCTTATGAACCGAGTGTGTGGACCATACCTTGACAAGTTTGTCATTGTTTTCATTGATGACATACTTATTTACTCAAAGAATGACCAAGAACACGGTGAACATTTGAGAAAGGTGTTAGAAGTATTAAGGAAGGAGGAATTGTACGCTAAGTTTTCAAAGTGTGCATTTTGGTTGGAAGAAGTTCAATTCCTCGGTCACATAGTGAACAAAGAAGGTATTAAGGTGGATCCGGCAAAGATAGAAACTGTTGAAAAGTGGGAAACCCCGAAAACTCCGAAACACATACGCCAGTTTTTAGGACTAGCTGGTTACTACAGAAGGTTCATCCAAGACTTTTCCAGAATAGCAAAACCCTTGACTGCATTAACGCATAAAGGGAAGAAATTTGAATGGAATGATGAACAAGAGAAAGCGTTTCAGTTATTGAAGAAAAAGCTAACTACGGCACCTATATTGTCATTGCCTGAAGGGAATGATGATTTTGTGATTTATTGTGATGCATCAAAGCAAGGTCTCGGTTGTGTATTAATGCAACGAACGAAGGTGATTGCTTATGCGTCTAGACAATTGAAGATTCACGAACAAAATTATACGACGCATGATTTGGAATTAGGCGCGGTTGTTTTTGCATTAAAGACTTGGAGGCACTACTTATATGGGGTCAAAAGTATTATATATACCGACCACAAAAGTCTTCAACACATATTTAATCAGAAACAACTGAATATGAGGCAGCGTAGGTGGATTGAATTATTGAATGATTACGACTTTGAGATTCGTTACCACCCGGGGAAGGCAAATGTGGTAGCCGATGCCTTGAGCAGGAAGGACAGAGAACCCATTCGAGTAAAATCTATGAATATAATGATTCATAATAACATTACTACTCAAATAAAGGAGGCGCAACAAGGAGTTTTAAAAGAGGGAAATTTAAAGGATGAAATACCCAAAGGATCGGAGAAGCATCTTAATATTCGGGAAGACGGAACCCGGTATAGGGCTGAAAGGATTTGGGTACCAAAATTTGGAGATATGAGAGAAATGGTACTTAGAGAAGCTCATAAAATCAGATACTCAATACATCCTGGAACGGGGAAGATGTACAAGGATCTCAAGAAACATTTTTGGTGGCCGGGTATGAAAGCCGATGTTGCTAAATACGTAGGAGAATATTTGACGTGTTCTAAGGTCAAAGCTGAGCATCAGAAACCATCAGGTCTACTTCAACAACCCGAAATCCCGGAATGGAAATGGGAAAACATTACCATGGATTTCATCACTAAATTGCCAAGGACTGCAAGTGGTTTTGATACTATTTGGGTAATAGTTGATCGTCTCACCAAATCAGCACACTTCCTACCAATAAGAGAAGATGACAAGATGGAGAAGTTAGCACGACTGTATTTGAAGGAAGTCGTCTCCAGACATGGAATACCAATCTCTATTATCTCTGATAGGGATGGCAGATTTATTTCAAGATTCTGGCAGACATTACAGCAAGCATTAGGAACTCGTCTAGACATGAGTACTGCCTATCATCCACAAACTGATGGGCAGAGCGAAAGGACGATACAAACGCTTGAAGACATGCTACGAGCATGTGTTATTGATTTCGGAAACAGTTGGGATCGACATCTACCGTTAGCAGAATTTTTCTACAACAACAGCTACCATTCAAGCATTGAGATGGCGCCGTTTGAAGCACTTTATGGTAGAAAGTGCAGGTCTCCGATTTGTTGGAGTGAAGTGGGGGATAGACAGATTACGGGTCTGGAGATTATACAAGAAACTACCGAGAAGATCATCCAAATTCAACAACGGTTGAAAACCGCCCAAAGTCGACAAAAGAGCTACGCTGACATTAAAAGAAAAGATATAGAATTTGAAATTGGAGAGATGGTCATGCTTAAAGTTGCACCTTGGAAAGGCGTTGTTCGATTTGGTAAACGAGGGAAATTAAATCCAAGGTATATTGGACCATTCAAGATTATTGATCGTGTCGGACCAGTAGCTTACCGACTAGAGTTACCTCAACAACTCGCGGCTGTACATAACACTTTCCACGTCTCGAATTTGAAGAAATGTTTTGCTAAAGAAGATCTCACTATTCCGTTAGATGAAATCCAAATCAACGAAAAACTTCAATTCATCGAAGAACCCGTCGAAATAATGGATCGTGAGGTTAAAAGACTTAAGCAAAACAAGATACCAATTGTTAAGGTTCGATGGAATGCTCGTAGAGGACCCGAGTTCACCTGGGAGTGTGAAGATCAGATAAAGAAGAAATTCCCGCATCTATTTCCAGAAGATTCGTCAACACCTTCAACAGCTTAAAATTTCGGGACGAAATTTATTTAACGGGTAGGTACTGTAGTGACCCGAACTTTTCCATGTTTATATATATTAATTGAGATTGATATTTACATGATTAAATGTTTCCAACATGTTAAGCAATCAAACTTGTTAAGACTTGATTAATTGAAATATGTTTCATATAGACAATTGACCACCCAAGTTGACCGGTGATTCACGAACGTTAAAACTTGTAAAAACTATATGATGACATATATATGGATATATATATAGTTAACATGATACTATGATAAGTAAACATATCATTAAGTATATTAACAATGAACTACATATGTAAAAACAAGACTACTAACTTAATGATTTTTAAACGAGACATATATGTAACGATTATCGTTGTAAAGACATTTAATGTATATATATCATATTAAGAGATATTCATACATGATAATATCATGATAATATAATAATTTAAAATCTCATTTGATATTATAAACATTGGGTTAACAACATTTAACAAGATCGTTAACCTAAAGGTTTCAAAACAACACTTACATGTAACGACTAACGATGACTTAACGACTCAGTTAAAATGTATATACATGTAGTGTTTTAATATGTATTTATACACTTTTGAAAGACTTCAATACACTTATCAAAATACTTCTACTTAACAAAAATGCTTACAATTACATCCTCGTTCAGTTTCATCAACAATTCTACTCGTATGCACCCGTATTCGTACTCGTACAATACACAGCTTTTAGATGTATGTACTATTGGTATATACACTCCAATGATCAGCTCTTAGCAGCCCATGTGAGTCACCTGACACATGTGGGAACCATCATTTGGCAACTAGCATGAAATATCTCATAAAATTACAAAAATATGAGTAATCATTCATGACTTATTTACATGAAAACAAAATTACATATCCTTTATATCTAATCCATACACCAACGACCAAAAACACCTACAAACACTTTCATTCTTCAATTTTCTTCATCTAATTGATCTCTCTCAAGTTCTATCTTCAAGTTCTAAGTGTTCTTCATAAATTCCAAAAGTTCTAGTTTCATAAAATCAAGAATACTTTCAAGTTTGCTAGCTCACTTCCAATCTTGTAAGGTGATCATCCAACCTCAAGAAATCTTTGTTTCTTACAGTAGGTTATCATTCTAATACAAGGTAATAATCATATTCAAACTTTGGTTCAATTTCTATAACTATAACAATCTTATTTCAAGTGATGATCTTACTTGAACTTGTTTTCGTGTCATGATTCTGCTTCAAGAACTTCGAGCCATCCAAGGATCCATTGAAGCTAGATCCATTTTTCTCTTTTCCAGTAGGTTTATCCAAGGAACTTAAGGTAGTAATGATGTTCATAACATCATTCGATTCATATATATAAAGCTATCTTATTCGAAGGTTTAAACTTGTAATCACTAGAACATAGTTTAGTTAATTCTAAACTTGTTCGCAAACAAAAGTTAATCCTTATAACTTGACTTTTAAAATCAACTAAACACATGTTCTATATCTATATGATATGCTAACTTAATGATTTAAAACCTGGAAACAAGAAAAACACCGTAAAACCGGATTTACGCCGTTGTAGTAACACCGCGGGCTGTTTTGGGTTAGTTAATTAAAAACTATGATAAACTTTGATTTAAAAGTTGTTATTCTGAGAAAATGATTTTTATTATGAACATGAAACTATATCCAAAAATTATGGTTAAACTCAAAGTGGAAGTATGTTTTCTAAAATGGTCATCTAGACGTCGTTCTTTCGACTGAAATGACTACCTTTACAAAAAAGACTTGTAACTTATTTTTCCGACTATAAACCTATAATTTTTCTGTTTAGATTCATAAAATAGAGTTCAATATGAAACCATAGCAATTTGATTCACTCAAAACGGATTTAAAATGAAGAAGTTATGGGTAAAACAAGATTGGATAATTTTTCTCATTTTAGCTACGTGAAAATTGGTAACAAATCTATTCCAACCATAAATTAATCAACTTGTATTGTATATTATGTAATCTTGAGATACCATAGACACGTATACAATGTTTCGACCTATCAAATCGACACATCTATATATATTTCGGAACAACCATAGACACTCTATATGTGAATGTTGGAGTTAGCTATACAGGGTTGAGGTTGATTCCAAAATATATATAGTTTGAGTTGTGATCAATACTGAGATACGTATACACTGGGTCGTGGATTGATTCAAGATAATATTTATTGATTTATTTCTATACATCTAACTGTGGACAACTAGTTGTAGGTTAC
Organism: Rutidosis leptorrhynchoides; assembly: GCF_046630445.1. Lineage (NCBI taxonomy): Eukaryota > Viridiplantae > Streptophyta > Magnoliopsida > Asterales > Asteraceae > Rutidosis > Rutidosis leptorrhynchoides. The sequence continues at coordinate 113,840,666 of NC_092336.1, forward strand.
TAACGAGGACAGCTGACTTAATAAACTTAAAACATCAAAATATATTAAAAGTGTTGTAAATATATTTTGAACATACTTTGATATATATGTATATATTGTTATAGGTTCGTGAATCAACCAGTGGCCAAGTCTTACTTCCCGACGAAGTAAAAATCTGTGAAAGTGAGTTATAGTCCCACTTTTAAAATCTAATATTTTTGGGATGAGAATACATGCAGGTTTTATAAATGATTTACAAAATAGACACAAGTACGTGAAACTACATTCTATGGTTGAATTATCGAAATCGAATATGTCCCTTTTTATTAAGTCTGGTAATCTAAGAATTAGGGAACAGACACCCTAATTGACGCGAATCCTAAAGATAGATCTATTGGGCCTAACAAACCCCATCCAAAGTACCGGATGCTTTAGTACTTCGAAATTTATATCATATCCGAAGGGTGTCCCGGAATGATGGGGATATTCTTATATATGCATCTTGTTAAGTCGGTTACCAGGTGTTCACCATATGAATGATTTTTATCTCTATGTATGGGATGTGTATTGAAATATGAAATCTTGTGGTCTATTGTTACGATTTGATATATATAGGTTAAACCTATAACTCACCAACATTTTTGTTGACGTTTAAAGCATGTTTATTCTCAGGTGAATATTAAGAGCTTCCGCTGTTGCATACTAAAATAAGGACAAGATTTGGAGTCCATGTTTGTATGATATTGTGTAAAAACTGCATTCAAGAAACTGATTTCGATGTAACATATTTGTATTGTAAACCATTATGTAATGGTCGTGTGTAAACAGGATATTTTAGATTATCATTATTTGATCATCTACGTAAAGCTTTTTAAACCTTTATTTATGAAATAAAGGTTATGGTTTGTTTTAAAAATGAATGCAGTCTTTGAAAAACGTGTCATATAGAGGTCAAAACCTCGCAACGAAATCAATTAATATGGAACGTTTTTAATCAATAGGAACGGGACATTTCATGTTGCTTTCCCAATACAAGGTTAACAAGTGAGTGACACAAAACCGCAAGTTTTGAGCTAAATTTTTCAAATCTGAAACCCACCAAACCCACAAAAACAATTTGCAAACACCGGTGAAGGGTTATTCCGGAAAACTTATCTAGGGTAAAAGCTAGATTTAATTTTAAAAGAACAAATGTTTTCATAAATATCCAATTTCCTTAAGATCTAAATTTTCATAGTCATGTGGGACTGTAAACCACATCGTTACTACCATTGTTCATACCGCCGTATAGAATTCACTGATGTACAAAGTGTGAAGAATAAAGAAGTGTTTATAGTATTTTTATTTCAAGACTATATTGTTTGAGGACAAGCAACGCTCAAGTGTGGGAATATTTGATAATGCTAAAAACGAACATATATTTCATAGCATTATCCCTCAAGAAAAACAAGCTTTTAGTTGCAATTGTTCTATTTACAAGTGATATTTGTTTAAATAATAAAAGGGGAAGACAAAAGACAGATTCGACGAATTGAAGACACAAATGACCAAAAAACTCAAAAGTACAAAGTACAATCAAAGTGATTCAAATTATTGATGAGAAACGTCTCAAAATTACAAGAGTACAAGACGCAAAATGCAAAGTACAAGATATTAAATAGTACGCAAGGACGTTCGAAAATCCGGAACCGGGACCAGAGTCAACTCTCAACGCTCGACGCAACGGACTAAAAATTACAAGTCAACTATGCACATGAATATAATATAATATATAATTAATTCTTAAAAATTATATATATATATTATATTATATTATATATTAAAATCGTCGGCAAACTATGAGACAAAGAAATGTGAGCTGGATTCCTGCTCCATGCGATCGCATTGGCCTGGAGGTCTAATTTCCATGCGATCGCATGGCCAACTTTTTCTGGCCACATTCCTATAAAAGGCAGTCTTTTGCTCGAGTATCATACCATCTATCCTCTCTATCTCTCTATAATATATATATATATATATATATATATATATATATATATATATATATATATATATATATATATATATATTATAATTTCAATTTTAATTTTAATTTTAATTTAATAATAATGAGGGTATGTTAGCGAATGTTGTAAGGGTGTAAGTCGAAATTCTGTCCATGTAACGCTACGCTATTATTAATCATTGTAAGTTATGTTCAACCTTTTTAAATTAATGTCTCGTAGCTAAGTTATTATTATGCTTATTTAATGCCGAAGTAATCGTGATGTTGGGCTAAATATTAAAGACGGGGTAATTGGGCTTTGTACCATAATTGAAGTTTGGACAAAAGAACGACACTTATGGAAATTAGACTATGGGCTATTAATGGGCTTCATATTAACTAAATTATACCTCGTTAATTTAATATATAGACTTATAATTTGACGTATTTATATATAACCACATGCGCTTGACTGGGTACGGTGGGCGGGATATCTATAAATACCAATAATTATTCATTTGACCGGATACGGGGATAGATTAATAATCAATAGACTTGTTGAAACAGGGGTGAATTACATACAAGGGTAATTGGTGTAATTGTTAACAAAGTAATAAAACCTTGGATTACACGCAGTCGATAACCTGGTGTATTCATTAAACAAAGTATTAAGACCTTGTTACAATTCGAATCCCTAATTAGTTGGAATATTTGACTTTGGGTATAAGGATAATTTGACGAAGACTCTCGCACTTTATATTTATGTCTGATGGACTATTATGGACAAAACCGTATGGACATATCAAATAATCCAGGACAAAGGACAATTAACCCATGGTACTAAACTAAAAATAACACGTCGAACATCATGATTATGGAAGTTTAAATAAGCATAATTCCTTTATTTCATATTTCATCGCACTTTTATTTACCGTCATTTTATTTAATTGCACTTTTAATTATCGTAATTTTTAATTATCGCAATTTTATTTATCGTCATTTTATTTATCGCAATTTCATTATCGTTATTTACTTTACGCTTTAAATTAAAGTTATATTTATTTTTAATATTTTACATTAGGTTTTAACTGCGACTAAAGTTTTAAAATCGACAAACCGGTCATTAAACGGTAAAACCCCCCTTTTATAATAATAATATTACTTATATATATTTTTAATATTTTTACAAATATAGCGTTAAACTTGGCTAGATCCCTGTGGAACGAACCGGACTTACTAAAAACTACACTACTGTACGATTAGGTACACTGCCTATAAGTGTTGTAGCAAGGTTTAGGTATTTCCACTCTATAAATAAATAAATAACTTGTGTAAATTGTATCGTATTTAATAGTATTTCATAACAAAAATATAACTATTTCGTATACACCTCTACGCACATCATCAATATAGGCTTTTTCTTTAAGTTCCCACTTGTTCTCTATTTTGTTCTCTTTTAGTCACTTGAATCATTGGAAGGTCCGAGCTAGGCTGACTTAGTAGAGACTAAGTGCCGCACAGTGAACTTATCGAGATAAGTCCGTGACATTTTGCTGACATTAGTGTTTGAAAAATAGACAATATTTTATTACATTGCTATTCAAAAATGAAAGTCTAATCTATAACCTTGTCTATTCATCTATTTTTAGTAAACGTAATTATCAATGTGAACCATGAATGGAGGCTGATGCCATGGTAATTTTTTTTTCTTATTATATTTTTAATTTTTTTATAAGGGTGACATTATATGGGTCCCATTTGGTAATGATGTTGTATACAGGAGTCAAAAATGAGAAGATCATTAGTTCAATATGTAGAACCCGACTCTGATCTTGAAGAATGCTACCTGAATCCTATCGATCGGGAATGGGCAGTTGAGGATTATTAACTTGTGTTGGTGATATTAGAGGTGATGATATGGGTAAGTTGGATAACAGGGTAGAACGGTTTGGGTCAAACCAAGTTGGGTGGGTAAATCTATAAACATTTTTGTACATTTTCTAAGAATATGTAAGACCGTAAACAAGATAATAATAACCCTATTATAAAAATAATAAATGAATAACATAATTTTAGACGTTGTAGACATTAATTATACAGTTTTGACACCTTTCAATCTTTTTGACACACTTTGATGCATATAAAATAAGCCACAAAGAGCGAACATTCAAGATACTCCGCGTTAGAGCATCAGGATTCGATTAAAAGTGCAATTCTCCATTTCAATAAATCACAACTCGACTTCACAAGGAATGTGTATATTAAGAACCTAATGTCTTAATTACAGGTATCTGATTTTCATATAACTCGCCTTCACAATGTATGTACATTTGGTGTGTACAATTTTAACTTCTACACTTTTGTAAATGGCAATTTTGACAGGTATCGCCACAGTATATTTTGGGATAAAAGTTAAGCTGCTTCGGAAAGAGGTTCAAGATGGACACATGAATGAAACAAGATAATAATTATGGAACTCATATAAATGGATGATCATGTAACTTTTTGTTAAAATAGTACTTAAGCACCTTTACTTTGATAACATCATACTGTAAAATATAAATAGACATGCTTTTACATGTACGTATTAATTTGATTTCAGATATTTTACATGCATTCAAGGATTACATTAAAATTCTCATTATATGTGTCAATATGGGCGGCTTTTAAAATTAGTCAAGTGGGTAATATATTACGTTAAGATTCTTATTATATGTGTCTGTTGGTTAGTAATCCAATATTAATATTCAAATGTTAAATAGTTTGTTTTGATGATGACACCAAGTCTCGTGTGCTTACACCTAGGTATAGAACAACACACGTTCATAACCTTACAATATCTCTAGCAAACGACCAATACACAAAATCGATAAGTCAAAACAGTCATTTGAAAACACACTGAAGCAGCATGGTCGGTTCACGGTCGATTGTAGGCCATACCGTGGAATACCCTGTACCTTTGTTCTTCGAAACAAGGTACACGATCGACTCCACGGTCAGCCGTGGATCGACTGCATATAACCACTGTAAGATTTTTGATCGAAAAATGTTTGACTACTTCAGGCCATCTATAATTTACAAAACTTGTTTAAACATACTTAGAATAGTTGCCTCCTTCATATGCAAATGAGTTTTGGTCACTAAACGCTAATTTTAGTTAAGCACACTTAATGACACCTTAATGACACTTTTAGCCTATGATTAAGATTAAACATTCAAGTAGGGATAAAAGTTCTTTTTTAAAGTGTATTTTTATAAATATAAATGAAAAGTAATAAAACTTAAAGATGGTCATTAAGTCCCAATTAAAGAGATGCTTTCCACTTGATTAACCATTAAGCACTAATTATGTATTTAATAAGAGTTTAGTGTAAACTCACAAAAGTCTTCACATAAAAACAAAGTACTCTAAATTGGAAGCTTGCAAGTAACCAATAAGAGCACATACTTGCAAAATTAGTAGTGACAAAAGAGTTGGAGACTTGTGACTTGAAGTTTGAAAGCATATGGTTGTCATGAGATCAAAATTCTGTATTTACCTTAAAATTAAATCAATGACACAACTCTATTACAAAGTTACTTACCCCTTTTAAGTCAAGGTCAACTTCAAAGAATACTTTCAAGACTAAAGGGGTAATGCACGTCTTTTAAGATGTTTTTGGCATCTAATTGCAGCCATCTAATAAGGGAAAAATCCAAAGTAAAAGATCTCAAACGGATATAAAATTCAGAGGACAGAGCTACATGGTTGACCCATGGTCGACCGTGGGGTGAGCCGCAGTTATCCGGGTTTGAATTTCTCTTGCCTATAAAAGTCAAACTTTTGAGCACTTGAAGACTCACCTCTTGCACTTACATTTCAATATATTTACTGATATCATTCAAATCTCATTGTAATCAATTTAGAGTGATTCAAGCAAGAGTGTGTGTAAACTTAGTTGTGAGTTTACTTGTAAATTATCTTCTTAAAGGGATCTAGAAGATAAGTGAGGTTTCACTTAGTGATAGCATTAGGATCTTGTGATAAGAGCTTTTGGTGATTGTGAATTCTTCAAAGGGACGTAAGGGTTCAAAAGTTGCGGCTTATCAAGGAGCTAGTATTGTATCCGGATACTCCACCGAATTTGGAGCATCATAGTGAAACTAACTCTCAATTTGTTAAAATTGAGGAGTGGATTAATAAAGATTAGTTAACATCTTCCCGAACCACTATAAATCTCCGTATTTGTTCTCTCATCCTTTATCTACTAATTTATTATACTTGTGAACAAATTATTCAAATCGCATTATAGCAATCTCAAGTTTTAAATCGAAAAAGTTTTAAAAATTACACTAAGTAACTATTCACCCCCTCTAGTTACTTACAATTGGTATCAGAGCGGATGAAGAGAAAATTGATATTGCCTATTCTAGATTTAATAATATTTGTTCAAGTTTGAAAGTTTTAGGTACTATCTACACGAACAAGCAATATGTTCGTAAATTCTTAAGAGCATTACCTTCCAAATGGAGACCTAGAGTGACGGCAATAGATGAGTCAAAGGACTTGGTAAAATTGTCTCTTGATGAACTCATTGGAAATCTCAAAGTCCATGAGGTCATCCTAGAGAAAGATGAAGAAGCGGACAAAGTCAAGAAAGAAAAGAATAAGTCAATTGCTTTGAAAGCCAAAGCAAGTGAAGAAGGTGAATTTGAAGAGGATGAAGATGATATCCTAAATGACGATGAATAACTTTCATTTATTGTTCGATCGTTCAAGAATTTCTACCGAAGACCCAGGAATTATGTTCGAACTCCAATGGACTCAAAGAAGGCACACTTTGATTCTAAGAAGAAGTTCATAAGGAAATGTTTTAGATGCGGTGATCCAAATCATTTGATAAGTGAATGTTCCAAAAGAAAGAACGAGAAGGCGTTTCTAGGAGGTGTTTGGGACGATGAAGAAAATGAGACACAGGAAGAAGGAAAGGAAACATGTCTCATGGCCATCGATGCACCAAGCTCGGAAAGAGATGATGAAGCTTGCCTAGTCGGACAAATCGACAATGAGGTTCTTTCAAACTCTTTTGAATTCAATTTTGATAATCTCGTTAAGCTTTGTGATCTAAGTAGTAGAGTTAGAACTAGTAATACCAAATTAAAAGAAGAAAATAACTCACTTAAGCTAGAAGTGTCTAGGCTAAAGAAAAGAATAGCTAACTCACATGAATGCCTTACTTGTGATGATCTAAATCATGAAAATAGAACACTTAACAAAACTGTCAAACTATTTGAGAATAAAATCAAGTTTTCAATATTTAATGTAAGTGAAAAACTACTAGAAGACATCTTAAGTGTTCAACGACCTAGCGTTAACAAACATGGGTTAGGGTTTAAAGAAAGCACCCTCAAAATTAAACCATCAAAACCACAACCTATAGTGTTTGTTAAGTCTCAAAAAAATCATAATGTTACAGGAAGTGTGCGGTCGAAGCACGATCAGACCGTGAAGCCGCTCGCAGGTCCTTTTTCAAAAACTAGAACACCAAAAAGGGTAGAATCTAAAGGGAATTTCCTATAAAATAAGACTAATCACTCTAGAAACCCTAGGAAGAAAATCATTGAAACAAGGGCTCAATCAAAAGGAAACTACAACGCTAAAGTAGTAAAAAGATGGGTTAGAGTAGGAGTTTTCAATGCTAATCATCCCGGACCTAATAAACATTGGGCACCAAAGTCATTAATCAACCAAATATAGGTGTGCCTAAATGGCGTTGTACAAGAAGAAGATTGGATTATTGATAATGGATGTACAACGCACATGACGAGGAACAAAGACTTCTTCACAAGGTACAAAGTTCATAATGGAGGTGACGTAATCTTTGGCTGCGACGTACGAGGTAAAATTGTCGGTAAAGGTAACATCATTAACTCTAAAATTACACTAGAAGATGTCTTGCATATTAAGAACCTAAGTTTCAATTTTCTAAGTGTTGGTAAAATATGTAACAAAGGGTATAACATGACATAAACTAAGTTATCTTCACATAAAACCAAAGATGGTAAAAATATTATAAACGAAATTAAGAAAAATGGCCTTTACACATGTAAACTAAATGACTTTAAAAATTTAGATATTTGACTCACTTCCATTCATGACACTACCACTTTGTGGCATAGGACACTTGGGCATGCTAATATGAAATTAATTCACAATATATCTTCTAAAGAAATGTTTAGAGATTTACCAAAGCTAAAATATGAAAGTCATTTTTGTAATGCATGTAAAGTAGGAAAACAAGTCCATGCAAGTCATAAACCTAAGAACTTCATTTCAACTAAAAGATATCTAGAACTCTTACACATGGATTTATTTGGTCCATCATCCGTTCAAAACTATGGTGGGAATTTTTACAACCTAGTAATTGTTGATGATTTTTCAAGATATACTTGGACACTTTTTCTAAAACACAAAAATGAAGCTTTTGAAAGATTTGTGATTTTTGATACAAAAATACAAAACTTGCTTGGGTGTACAATTATCACCATACAGACGGATCATGGAAGAGAATTTAATAATGATGCGCAATTTGGAGTCTTTTGTGATTTACATGGAATTTCTCATAATTTCTCGGCTCCTCGCACTCCTCAATCTAATGGGGTTGTTGAAAGGAAAAACCGAACTGTTCAAGAAATGAGTAGACAATTGTTAAATGAACAATCAATCCCTCAAAAATTTTGGCGTGAAGCGGTCGCAACCTCTACGTATATTCAAAATAGAGTCCTAATTAGACCTTCAGTAGATAAAATGCCCTATGAAATTCTAAATGGTAGGAAACCCACCGTGAGTCATCTTAGGGTATTTGGATGTAAATGTTTCATCTTGAACAATAAGGAATACTTAACCAAGTTTGAACCTAAAGCCTATGAAAGAGTATTTCTAGGATATTCGTTAGAGAGCAAAGCCTATAGGATTATAAACAAATACACTAATGTCATAGAAGAGTCATTAGATGTCACCTTCGATGAGACTCCTCCACCTAAGTCCAAACCACTTTTAGATGATGATGTGATTGAACAAAAAGCCATTGTGACTAGCACAAACCAAAATGAGTCCAAAGAAGAAACCAATGAGAGAGAATCTCACTTGGAAAACAACCCTAGTAAAGACAACTTAGAATCCACAACCGACCTTAAACATATTAAGGATCATCCAATAAAACAAGTAATAGGAGACATCAACACTAGAACCACACGATCACTAATCTTCAATCTAGTTACAAACTATGCATTCATCTCCCAAATAGAACCCAAAAATGTCAACGAAGCATTATTAGATGAAAGTTGGGTGTAAGCCATACAAGAGGAATTAAACCAATTCCAAAGGGGTGATGTATGGTATTTGGTTCCCTTACCAAGTGATCAAAATATTATAGGAACCAAATGGCTATATAGAAACAAACTAGATGAAGATGGGAAGGTTGTTAGAAACAAAGCTTAGTTGGTTGCACAAGGATATAGTCAACAAGAAAGAATCTATTATGATGAAACCTTTGCCCCCGTAGCTAGACTAGAGTCCGTTAGAATACTCCTTGCATATGCATGTGCTAACAACTTAAAACTATATCAAATGGATGTTAAAAGTGATTTTCTAAATGGGGTCATAAACGAAGAAGTATATGTGTCACAACCCCCGGGGGGTGAAGACTTTGAAAAACCGTATCATGTGTTTAAACTTAAGAAATTCCTATATGGACTCAAACAAGCACCTAGAGCTTGCTATGAGAGACTTAAAACCTTCCTTATTAACCATGGATATGAAATGAGAAAAATTGATATTACATTATTTGTCAAAAAGCATGAAAATGAATTGGTTATTGTTCAAATATATGTTGATTATATTGTATTTGGTTCTACTAACGAATCTCTTAGCAATGAGTTTTCCAAGTTAATGCATGATGAGTTTGAAATGAGCATGAAGGGTGAACTCAAGTTTTTTCTCGGACTTTAAATTAAGCTACTAGAAGATGGAACGTTCATCAATCAACAAAAGTATATATATGATATGCTCAAAAGGGTTGGAATGGAAAACTCAAAACCTATGGCCACTCCTATGGCCACCAATGTCAAGCTTAATCTTGAAGGAGAAGGAGATTCATTCGATAGCACGAAGTATAGAGGAATGATTGGATCTCTTCTATACTTAACGGCAAGCCGACCCGATATCATGTATATTGTGTGCTTATGTGTAAGATTCCAAGAGAATCCAAAATGTCTCATGCAGAAGCGGTCAAACGAATATTTAGATACTTGAAAGGTACCATGCACCTCGGTCTATGGTATCCAAAGTTCACCGGTGTTGACATTATGTGCTTTTCGAATTACGGCCATGGAGGATTGTTGATTAATCGAAAGAGCACCAGTGGTGTATGTGCATTTGTTAGGCTTTGCTTAACATCATGGTTCTCTAAGAAGCAAACATCCATTGAGCTATCTACTACCGAAGCGGAATATGTTGTTATAGGGAGAGCATGTGTGCAAGTGCTATGGATGAAACAAACCTTCATCGATTACGGTATCATCTCTTCTGAAATACCTATTTGTTGTGATAATAAGAGTCTTATAGACCTATCTAAAAATCAAATATTACACTCAAGGACTAAACACATAGAAATTAGGCACCACTTTTTACGTGATCATGTCCAAAAAGGAAATATTGTGATTGATAAGGTAGACTCCACAGAAAACATTGTTGATATCTTTACTAAACCTCTGAAAAAGGAGACCTTCACTCTACTTAGGAATGGATTGGGTATGATGGAACATGTGCCTTCATTAAGCTTACTGAAGACATGCGGTCGAACCACGATCGACCGTGGGTTAGACCGCACAACAGCTGACGGTTGTTTTGTCCTTTTCCTCACCATCTTTTTTATCTAAACCACCTTTTACCAACCCCACTCCTTTCTTAAACCCCAACCACTAGATTTCAGACATTCATTGTCTCCCTTCTCTCCAACATCTAGTGGTCCTCAAAAGGTAAGCTTCCAAATCTTTTTAATCATGCTTACTTTACAAATTTTCTCATGTGATTCTCATTCACTTGCATAATCTCACTTGAGAATAATTTTGTGTCTTTCATAACTAATAGGAACACTTGTTTTGATGTATAACCTATCAATTGTGTGAAAAATCAACTTATACAAGTTTCAACTCCTAGAGTTTCAAGTAGGAACTTTTTCTTGCATAATCCATACAAGTTGATTTTCTTTTCAAACCACTCATGCACACAGAAATTTTTGACCTAGATCTTATGATAATTATCAATCTCATGATACTTATCAAGCAATGGTAAACAAAAATTGAAATGATGAACCTTATATAACTTTTCAAAATGGCACACCTTACTTATTTTCAAAAATGTGTCTTGACAAGAATTAATCGACATATGTCCATCATATAGGTTTTCAAATCATGTTATCAACATGGATTTTGCTAAAATACTCATGTTCGTAGGAAATGACTAATACACGAGGGCAATGTGTGGTGTATCATCAACGACAAATGGAAACTCGACCACTTCATGAAGAAAAGTTATTCACTATAACGAATTTCCAAATCTCCACAAAACATTCATTCAAAAGGAATGTTTTTCATTCTTAAATCTAGATGATGTTATCTACCCACCTCTTATCCGAGAATTTTACGCAAACTTTGAACTTGTCAACACTAATCAAGTTAAATTTAAACTCGGTAAGGAGTTTCACTCTTGGCCTCTTTCATACTTTGCTTCGATAATGAAAATTCCCTTACAAGGTGTGATGACCCGGAAATTTCTGACCAAATTTAAACATAATCTTTGTATGATTAACATTTCCGACATGATAAGCAAAGTCTGTAAAACTGAATCTCAAAATTTTTGAACTACTTTTATATATTTAAATACCCTTCGGTTGTTTTCGACGATTCGCGAACAATTATATGTAAATAGATACATATATACTATAACTTGAAAAGGTAACAATGTATTAATTATTTGATACCGTACATTAAACTTATTGATTTAAATATCTATTTGAATATATATGATAAGTTGAAATATTTATTATTAAAATTTATTTATAAATAACTTCCAATGTGTATTTAAAAATTGATTTATGTATATTAAAAAGATATATACATATATATAATTTCAATTTATTTAGTAAGCGATAGTAACATTCGTTTATTGATTCGATTGATATTTAGATAAGTTAACTAAAGCGTTTAAGATGAACCAGTAAAACACTAATTTGCTACAGTATTTTCAAATTGCTACAGTACCTAAAATGCTACAGTGTTTTCGAAAATCATTATTTGCTACAATGAAATTGCTACAGTAAAAAAATTGACTTTGCTACAGTAACTTTGCTACAGTGGTATAGTTTATGGATGATTTAAGACTATATTTTGACAAAGGTAAGAGTCACGAAACGAAAAGTACTAGTTTTCTCAGCGTACGAAAGGGCGTTCGAAAAACCGGAACCGGGACATAAGTCGAGTGATGACATACGACTTATCAGAACAAAAATTACAAGTCAACTATGCATGTGAATTTAATATAATATATAATTAATTATATAAATTAAATATATTATATATAATATAAAATTATGTCGACAAACAAGAAGTTAAAAATTTGCGAGCTGTCCCAGGGTTCCATGCGATCGCATGGCCTTGAAGCACAAATTCCATGCGATCGCATGGGGTACTTTTTCAGGTATGATTGCTATAAATTGCAGTTTTTGGCTCGAGATAATCACACACATACACAAATATAGATATACTCCGTAATATTATTTATTATTATTATTATTATTATTATTATTATTATTATTATTATTATTATTATTATTATCATTATTATTATTATTATTATTATTATTATTAATAGGATTATTATTAATCTTATTATTTTTTATTATTAGTGTTATTATTTTTGCGATACAAAAATAATAATGTACATAAAATATTACGACGGAGTGCTGTCCAAGTAATTTTCAAAACGTGTTCCAAGCGAGCTAGAGCTAAGGAAAATATGGGTTATTGCCAAGGAAATTATGGGTAATGTTCGGGGGTATTTTGTGAATTAAACCTCGTGTTTATCATCTCCGATGCGTCTACGTGCTTTCCTGCAATATTGTATATCAATATTAAACAGTGAGTTTCATAAGATCCCTTTTACTCTCTACATTTTTGGGCTGAGAATACATGCAAATGCTTTATTAAACGATATACAATATTTATATGCGTGAGTTTCATAAGAACCCTTTTACTCTCTACATTTTTGGGCTGAGAATGCATGCAAATGCTTTATTAAACGATATACAATATTTATATGCGTGAGTTTCATATGATCCCTTTTACTCAATATATTTTTGGGCTGAGAATACATGCGACTGTTTATAAATACTGAAAATACTAGATTTATATGCGTGAGTTTCATTTGCTTCCTTTTTAATTGCTTTTGCAATCTATATTTTTGGGCTGAGAATACATGCACTTTATTTTAAACGCAATGGATACAAGTACATACTAAATTCTACACCGAGTTTGAACCGAAAATCCCTTAGCTTTGGTAACTAGTAACTGCCAGTTATAAGAACTGGTGGGCGCGAGTAGTTATATATGGATCCATAGGGCTTGACATCCCCGTCTGCTCCAGGTATAGAAACCCTAGCCTGAACTATAAAACAGACGTATGCTATTTGAGTTTAGTACACGTTGGTTTGCGTGTATTGTACATGTTGGTTGCATGTATGTTAAAACAGGGGTACTTATTATAACGTTAAAGCTTAGTTACCAGGGTGCTCAATCTTGTAGAATATTTTGATAAACGTTTCTGGATGAAACAACTAAAATCTTGTGATCCACCTTTATATACAGATTATGCGCAATATTAAAACTATGAACTCACCAACTTTTGTGTTGACACTTGTTAGCATGTTTATTCTCAGGTTTCCTAGAAGTCTTCCGCTGTTTGCTTAGATGTTAGACAAGCTATGTGCATGGAGTCTTACATGACATATTTTTCAAGGAAACGTTGCATTCACCAAATCATCACCATGTATCTTATTTTGACTGCATTGTCAACAGAAATATTGTTGTAAACTATTATTTATGGTGATTGTCTATATGTAGAAATCATCAGATGTCGAAAATCTTTGATTTAAATATTCATTTATGGTGTGCCTTTTCAAAAGAATGCAATGTTTACAAAACGTATCATATAGAGGTCAAATACCTCGCAATGAAACAATGAATGACGTGTTCGTCCAAGTGAATTTAGAGCGATCGTCACACAAGGTCGTGATTTCTACACCCCTAAAACCGATCTTAGATCCTTGCACCCAACTTATCCTGTAAAAGAAGTGCTCTCTACCATCACTCATTCGGAAGCACCTCAAAATCTCAATCGCTGCATTCGTATTCAAGATTCCGAGATCTGACATGATCTTCAACTCCTTCTAACCGTTATCCGACACAATATCTTTTGTAGGGAGAATTCGGTTAATCATCTCTCGGGAACCGAGGTACCCATCCTATGATCCTTTATTTCAAACGATGCAATAAACCTAGCCTTTGTTGTCACTCAACGAATGGAAACTCTTCGTAATCTTCCTAATCGTCCACTTCCTTATTCCATTCACCTAAATCGCATCTTCCACCACCTAGGGATGATAACTCCTCTAGAGATTCCTCACTCAGTGTCAACTACTCCACGTACCTTTTGGATCGCCACCCCTATCACTATCTTCTCTTCCAACTCTGAGGACTCGAATATCTCGGACATAATCAACACCAATGCTAATTATCTTTAAAAATGTTGGGAAGAATTGTCTTAAGGGCGGGTTGTTATGTTAAATCTAGTTCATGATTAAGACTTATGCTTGAGATGTGTAATGCATTATTATTATGACTTATGTGTACTAATGATCTTTTCTATGAGTTTTATATTACACATTTCACGGGGGAGCTATATCATCAACCGCCACGTTCTATTCAAGAGGGAGCATTACTCTAAGGCGCGCTTAGTTCCAGGGGGAGCTAACCTTTTTGCAATGACAAAAGGGGGAGAAAGTGTATGGTAAGTGATGTTAACACATGTGTTGTATTATATGCTTAAGCACACTTACATAGGTTTGTCATCATCAAAAACGGGAATGTTGCTTAGTAATCCAATATTAATATTAAAATGTTAAATACTTTGTTTTGATGATGACACCAAGTCTCGTG
This sequence comes from Rutidosis leptorrhynchoides, assembly GCF_046630445.1. Lineage (NCBI taxonomy): Eukaryota > Viridiplantae > Streptophyta > Magnoliopsida > Asterales > Asteraceae > Rutidosis > Rutidosis leptorrhynchoides. Next base: position 113,855,883 of record NC_092336.1, read on the forward strand.
TGCTTACACCAAGGTATAAAACAATAAATGTTCATAAGTCTACACTATCTCTAGTAAACGACCAATACACAAAACCAATAAGTCAAAAGAGTCATTTGAAAATACAGTGAAGGAGCACAGTCGGTCTACGGTCGATCGTAGGCCAGACCGTGGATACCCTGTACCTTTGTTCTTCGAAACATGGTACACGGTCGACTCCACGGTCAGCGGTAGATAGACCGCAGAAACCCACTGTCTGATTTTTGATCGAAAAATGTTTGACTACTTCGGAGCATCTATAATTTACAAAACTTGTTTAAACATACTTAGAAATATTGCCTCCTTCATATGCAAATGAGTTTTGGTCACTAAAACACTAATTTTGGTTAATTACACTTAGTGACATCTTAATGACACTTTTAGCTTATGATTAAGATTAAACATTCAAGTAGGGCTAAAAGTTCTTTTTGAAAGTGTATTTTTATAAATCTAAATGAAAAGTAATAAGACTTAAATATGGTCATTAAGTCCCAATTAAAGAGATGTTTTCCACTTGATTAACCATTAAGCACTAATTATGTGTTTAATAAGATTTAGTGTAATCTCCTAAAAGTCTTCACATAAAAATAAAGTAGTCGAAATTGAAAGCTTGCAAGTAACCAATAAGAGCACATACTTGCAAAACTAGTAGTGACAAAAGAGTTGAAGACTTGTGACTTGAAGTTTGGAAATATATGATTGTCATGGGATTAAAATTCTGCATTTTCCTTAAAAGAAAATCAATGACACACCTCTAGTATAAAGTGACTTACCCGTTTCAAGCCAAGGTCAAATTCAAAAAATACTTCCAAGACTAAAGGGGTAATGCAGGTCTTTTCAGATGTTTTTGGCATCTACTTGCAGCCATCTAATAAGGAAAAAAGCCAAAGTAAAAAATCTCAAACGGCTATAAAATTCAGAGGACAAAGCTGGACGGCCAACCTACAGTCGACCGTGGGGTGAGCCGCAGTTATCCGGGTTTGAATTTCTCTTGCCTAAAAAAGCCAAACCTTGTAGCACTTGAAGAATCACCTCTTGCACTTACATTTCAATATATTTACTGATATCATTCAAATCTCATTGTAATAATTTTGAGTGATTCAAGCAAGAGTGTGTGTAAATTTAGTTGTGAGTTTACTTGTAAATTATATTCTTAAAGGGATCTAGAAGATAAGTGAGGTTTCACTTAGTGATAGCATTAGGATCTTGTGGTAAGAGCTTATGGTGATTGTGAATTTTTTAAAGGGACGTAAGGGTTCATAAGTTGCGGCTTATCAAGGAGCTAATGTTGTATCCGGACACTCCACCGAATATGGAGCATCATAGTGAAACTAACTCTGAATTCGTTAGAATTGAGGAGTGGATTAAGGAAGATTAGTTAACATCTTCCCGAACTACTATAAATCTCCGTGTGTGTTCTATCATCCCTTATCTACTTATTTATTATACTTGTGAACAAACTAATCAAATCGTATTATAGCAATCTCAAGTTCTAAATCGAAAAAGTTTTTAAAAATTACACTAAGTAACTATTCCCCCCATAGTTACTTAGAGTGTCAATATGGGTGGTTTTTTTATTTATATTTTTAAACATTTGAAATGTTATATTGTTTATTTGTGTTATCATTGAAAGTAATTTATTAAAATATGTAAGGTTTTGGGTTTAGATTTATGGTTTAGGTTTAGGGTTTATGGTTTAGATTCTAGGGTTTAGGGTTTATATTTTAGGGCTTATGGTTTAGGGTTAGTGTTTAGAGTTTTTAGGGTTTAGGCAAGGTTGGAGAATTCGGATCTCGGAGAGATCTCGTTTGGACTATTTAGGGAGATCTCGGCATCTCGAAATAATCTCGGGGAGATCTCGGACGTTGACTTACATTGACTTTATAGTTTTTTAATAAAAATATACATAAAAACATAAATATATGTATATTTATATACGTTTTTACGAGATTTTACAATAATATCCGAGAAATGAGTGAGAAAATCTTAGGATTTACGAATTTTACAAGAAAATCTTACAAATTAGCAAGAAAATTCGAGAAATCGTGGCTTTGATTAAGTTTGACCTCATTGACCGAGAAATCTCGGGAAATGAACGTACATCTCGTCTCGGTTGCCTTTTAAAAACGAGATCTCGGGGGAGATCTCGGGAGATTTACAACACTGGGTTTAGGGTAGGGTTCAGGGTTTATGGTTTAGATTTAGGTTGTAGGGTTTAGAGTTTAGGTTTAGGGTTTAAAGTTAGCGTTAGGGTTCAGGGTTAAGATTTAGGGTTTAGGGTTTAGATTTTAGGTTTAGGGTTTTGGGTTTAGATTTAGGGTTTAGGGTTTAGGTAGGGTTTAGGGTTTAGATTATAGGTTGTAGTGTTTTGGGTTTAGATTTAGGGTTTAGTGTTTAGGTTTAGGGTTTAGATTCTAGGGTTTAGGGTTTATATTTTAGGGTTTAGATTCTAGGGTTTAGGGTTTATATTTTAGGGCTTAGGGTTTAGGGTTAGGGTTTAGAGTTTTTTGGGGTTAGGTTAGGGTTTAGGGTTTAGAGTTTAGGTTTAGGGTTTTGGGTTTAGATTTAGGGTTTAGGGTTTAGATTTAAGGTTTAGGGTTTAGAGTTTAGGTTTAGGCTTTTGGGTTTAAATTTAGGGTTTAAGGTTTAGGTTTAGGGTTTATATTTTAGGGTTTAGATTATAGGGTTTAGGGTTTATATTTTAGGGTTTAGGGTTAGGGTTTAGAGTTTGGGGTTAGGTTAGGGTTTAGGGTCTAGATTTAGGGTTTAGAGTTTAGGTTTAGGGTTTTGCAATTAGATTTAGGGTTTGGGGTTTAGATTTAGGGTTTAGGGTTTAGAGTTTAGGTTTAGGGTTTTGGGTTTAGATTTAAGGTTAAGGTTAAGGTTTAGGGTTTAGATTCTAGAGTTTAGATTTTAGGGCTTAGGGTTTAGATTTAGTTTTTAAATCAAAGGATTTAAAAGAGTTTAGAGTTTATGGTGTAGGGTTTAGATTTTAGGGTGTAAGGTTTAGACTTTATGATTTAGATTATAGTGTTTAGGTTTTAGGTTAGGATTACCTAATATTATCATATGTGATCTGTTTACTTTATGACAACAATTTATTTTAACCAATCCCGCGAATTCGCGGGTCTTTTCCTGACAAATTAGATGTTAGCCTTTTTTACTTTGTTAGATTTTCAATTTTATTTTATATGTATTATTTTTAGGTTCAAAAAACCTACATTGATTATAAGTCAGGAAACACTAATATTGCAACTGAATCAATTTATTATAAACTTAACAAATACTATACAAGATATAGTGATTCATACAAGTAAATGATGATTCATCCATCAAAAATCTCCGCGAATTCATGGGTCTATATAATGGGTGAATGCTTGTGACGCTCATGCTAATTAAATAATTATATATGTATCTATTTTGCATTTCCATCCATGATAAAATAAATCATTTAATTTCAGTTTCTTATGTACTTTTACTCATAAGCATTTCTTATTACAACCATTTGATGGTTAGATATGTGCAACGTATTATGAGTCTAATTATGTTATTGAATATATCACAATATTGTGGTTTATCCGATATTGTTTGCTTTTTAATTAACCTAACAAATACCCTATCAAATTCTAACATTTCATAAATTTCGCGAAATCGTGAATCTTTAACTAGTGTGAATTTAAATGTGAATATGTGTTTTTAATAGTAAGAAAGAATATGTATGACAAATCTGGAAAAATTATGGTTATTTTATAGTCAAAGAAAATGGGTACAAGTAGTTATAAAGTGGGGTTTTGCATCCAATAAAATACCTTCGCTTCTGTTTCCCGCCATAGTTGCCTTACGTGTTACGTACCGGGTCCCTCTTTTTCCCGCCATTAACGTGCCTGTACTCCATGGGTCACTTACACGTGTCTTATATCTCCTGCAAACCCTTTCCGCTTCTCTGTTGCCAACGGAGATGCCAACGTCCTTTTGTGTAAAATATTACTGTTTTTTCCTTCGACAAAAAAATTACTCCGTATATTGTATTAAAAATTAATGCCACTTGCAAAAAAGAAAAAAAGAAAGAAAAAAAAAAGAAAAAAAATACAAATCCAACAAATAAATATGGGTGTTTGTTAGTTCGGTTTTAATTTTTTCCAGCTTATTCGGTTTTGAAACTTTTGAAAACCGAAAACAAATTCAATTTCAAAACTGAAACCGAATTGAAAACTAAATTGAATTCGGTTAAAACTGAAAAACCAAAGACTTTTTTCCTCAGTTGGTCCCTCTATTATACCCCAAATCGCTAGTTTGGTCCCTCGTTTTTTAATTTGGCAATCAGAGTCCCTGAGTTATTTTGATTTTGCAATTGGCTTCCCTCCGTCAAATTTCTGTTAAAAAACGTCCGTTAACCTTGTCATGTGCAATGCATGTGAGGGTAAAATCGTCTTTTTACTAAAAATAAGGGACCACCGGCGCAAAAATATCTTAACTAAAAGTGAGGGACCACTGGCGCAAAAAAAAACTTATAATGTTTATATTTTTATTTTATAAATTTATAAAAACAGGAATATATAAATTATTATTATTATTATTATTATTATTATTATTATTATTATTATTATTATTATTATTATTATTATTATTATTATTATTATTATTATTATTATTATTATTATTATTATTATAATGTTTATACTAAGAATAATAATAGATACAATATTTATAATCAAGGTTGTAAAAGACGCGAGTCGGGGACGCATCGGTCATGCTTAAAAAACGACGTGTCGAACGCAACGGCGACGCAACGGGCGTTGACTAACGTTGACTTTTTAAAATAGTTTTATTAAATATATATTTATATATAATATTATATAGATCAAATCTTTAAATATAAACTATATTTACAATAAACATGAACAATTAACAATTATTAACAATATACAAAAAAATAAAAAATTGACCGACTTTGACTGATTTTGACCGACTCTGACCGACTTTGACCGACTTTTTCCGAATTTGACCGACTTTTTCTGACTTTGACCGACTTTGACCGACTTTTTACCTTTGACCGACTTTTTAGCAACGACGCGTCGGTCATGCCTAAAAAACGACGCGTCAGCCGACTCGGCTGGCTTTTGCAACACTGTTTATAATTATGATAATAATAATAATAATGATAATAATTTTGATACTTATAATAATAATTATAATACTACTAATAGTAATAATAATAATACTAATAACACTAATAACAATAACAATATTAATTTATAATAATAATAATAATAATAATAATAATAATAATAATAATAATAATAATAATAATAATAATAATAATAAATAAAAAAATAAATAAATAAATAAATAAATAAAATAAAAGAAAATGGGACTACCTTTAAAAGAACACGTTTTTAAAAAATTTGCCAACACCCGAGCTCGAACCCGTGACCTCTCGCTACCCCGACACCTCCTCTAACCAACGCTCCATTTCTGTTTTTTTGTTTAAAAACCCTTTTTATTTTATATAACCCGTATTTATTTAATTGCACTTCATCCTCTTCACTCAATACAAAATCGACTAGAGTTCGAAACTAACTTATCAGCGAGTTACTAATTAGTTTTAAGATTTAAAGTTTATACAGAAACGTTTAGTAATTGATTAAATTATTTAAAACACTAAGGAAAATAGCTGTAACAGTTTGCTGTAATACGAGGATGAACTAAAAATCAAATTTCAATTTCTAGTCGTTTTAGATAAAAATCATAACAAGAAATAGGTAATAAAACATTCCTAAAACCTTTCTCCATCCTCAATTGAACTGGAAACATTAAACTAAATTCGAATTTTACTGAAGAACAATTGTTGACTTTTTTCAATTTGAACTTTGACTCAAGAATTCGAAATCAAAAGAAGAAATTGGGACTTGAAAACTTACAGAAAGTATAACTAGATCATTCCTAACAATATGACATTTACACATTTTGAAAATTTATTCGAAATTGAGACTTGACAAAAAAAAAAGGAAGAACAGAGCAGACCGTGTTCTTCATCTGTTTCTGTTTAAATTCGATTAGATAAAAGGTGTTAAATTGAAAATTGATAATGGTAATGAAGGAGTGGAGAGAGTTAACTATATTTACTAAACAACGCGTTTGATTTATGTGATGACCCGAAATTTTTTGACTTATTTAAACCAATTCTCTATACGATTTATTATTTTAACACGTTAAACAAAGTCTGTTAGATTGAGTCTCAAAATTTTAGAACTGTTACATATATACAATTACCTTTGACTACTCTCGACGATTCATGAACAATTATATGTATGTATATATATATGTACAAGTAAAAACGACTTTCCTACAGTAAAAATTACTTTGCTACAGTAAAACATAATTTGCTACAGTAAAACACTATTTGCTACAATAAACACTATTTGCTACAGTAAACACTATTTGATGTCGACGAACTAGCAAACAAAAACAGAAAAGGCGGCCATGCGATCGAATGGCAAAAACACTGAAAACTCATGCGATCGCATGAGCTACAGTAAATCGAAAAGTACTATAAAAGGTCAGTTTTGCTCGACGAAATTTATCATAAATATTTATGTACGTAAATTTTATATTTATAATTATAATTATAATTTTAATTTAAAGTTTAATAATAATAAAGTATATTCGAGGGTATTTTTAATTCGGGTTTCAAACCGTTTTAAAATAAGGAAATATTGGGTATTGTTCTTGAATCCAAGACCAACCATACAGTCGTCTACCATCATTACGTCTACGCAATTTGCCTACAATATTGAATCGCAATATTGAACTGTGAGTTATAGTCTCCCTTTTTAAATACTTTAAATATTTTTGGGCTGAGAATACATGCAATTTATTTTAAACGCAATAAGACACAAGTACATACAAAATTCTACACTGAGTTAAATCGAAAATCCCTTAGCTATGGTAACTAGTAGCTGCCAGTACATAGGATATGGACTGGTGGGCGCGAATAATTGTATATGGATCCATAGGGCTTGACATCCCCGTCCGAGCTAGAGCGCTAGCCTTTTAACGGACGTATGTTATTTGAGTTTAAGACAAGTTGGTTTGCGCGTATTAAAACGAATGGGGTAATTATCACTATAGCGTTAAGTTTAGTTACCAGGGTGCTCTGTTACGTAGAATCTATTGATAAACTTTTGATGAAATCTTGTGGTCTATCTTTATATATGTTTATGACTCGAGCAATTAAACCTATAACTCACCAACATCCGTGTTGACTTTTTAGCATGTTTTATTCTCAGGTCCTTAGAATGCTTCCGCTGTGATGTGTTTGTTGCCTGCATGGAGTCTCTCATGCTTTGTACAAAGTTTATTGCATTCAAAATAAAACTGCGTTGTGTAATAAATAATTGGACTGTGATGTCAACCTGTAAATTAAAGACTTATGTATTTTGGGGTTTTGCTTATACCTAAGCACTCGCCCACATGTTTATAACTTTCTATGTTTAGAAAGTCACTTATTTTAATGAATGCAATATTTTATCAAAACATATCATATAAAGGTCAAAACCTCACTGTGGAATCAATGATTAACGTGCCGCGTCAATAGCGATTTTGACGGGTCGTTACAATTTATAGGTCAATTAGTCGACACAATGAATCGATCAGTACATAAAATAAATAAAATAAATAAAGGTTGAAAACGAATTCTAACATAATTTGTTGTTATTATGATTTGATATCGATTTATAACAAGCTGAGAAACAAAAAACAAAATTAAAAACAGTTTGATAGCTATGTTCAACAAATTACGTACAATTCTTTTTATTATTTATTTATTTATATTTATTTATAATTTATATATTAATATTAATATTTAGTAATTATATTAGTAATAATAATAATAATAATTATTATATCAATAATAATAATAATAATTAATAATGATACTAATAATCAAATGATAATATTATTATTGTTAATAATAAAATGTATAATAATTAATAATAATAATAATAATAATAATAATAATAATAATAATAATAATAATTTATATATTCCTGTTTTTATAAATTTATAAAATAAAAATATAAACATTATAAGTTTTTTTGCGCCAGTGGTCCCTCACTTTTAGTTAAGATATTTTTGCGCCGCTGGTCCCTTGTTTTTAGTAAAAAGATGATTTTACCCTCACATGCATTGCACATGACAAGGTTAATGGATATTTTTAACAGAAATTTTACGGAGGGACGCCAATTGCAAAATCAAAATAACTCAGGGACTCTGATTGCCAAATTAAAAAACGAGGGACCAAACTAGCGATTTGAGGTATAATAGAGGGACCAATTGAGCAAAAAAGTCAAAACCAAATAATCAAAATTTAAATAAAATAATCATAACAAATTAAAATTTTGAATTCGACCATCGATTTTTTTTTTTTTTCTGTTTATGTATTACTAATTTAATATTTTAAGTTGAATTAGGGTCTCGGTTGAACCCGGATATTAATAGTAAAATCGAAAAGAGAATTCAAATTTGAAAATTTAATCGAAATCGTATTTCAAATTCAGCTTTCATTAGGTTATGTTCTTGGATTAATAAGTTGGAAACCAAATTTTCAACACCCCTAAAAACAATGACAAAAGAAACGCAATAATTAAAAAAGAGATAAAAACAATAAAGCACTACCAACTAAAACAAGAGCTAAGCAAAGCTAACAAGCAAAACTAAAGCACAAAAACAAAGTTCATATATCATTGAACTCGCACTATCAAGTGCCCAAATTAATTATTCATTCTAATTTTGTTGTTTAACTTTTCAGTTTGAATTGTTTAAATTAGTTACCCACTTATATAAATTGATAAAAATAAATAATTAAAATACTTATATAAAATAATTTAAGATATAAGGTGATGATATAAACACTAAGTAAAGTACTGCCTGTTACTTTTTTCATTAGAACTTAAATAAATTGATTTTATTAAATATGGCAATTAGTCGTACTCCAGTATCGTGATGAAGGGTGGTTTTAGCTCAAAGAGACATGTTACCTCAACGCAACAACTTACAACGTTATTGGTGTTATAAATACTAAGTAAGGTACTCCCTCTTAGTGGCGGGGTATTTTCCTACATACTCAACTGATATTTAGATCAACGTACACCTACAGATGAGTCTCTAGAAGAAGTAAACGTGCTAAGATTGAAAAATCCTATGGCCCCGATTTCGCCTCTTACATAGTAGAGAGTGATCCTAAGACCTATCGAGAGGCAATTACTTCTTCCGAAGGGCCTCAATGGAAAGAAGCCATCAAAAGTGAGATATATTCTATTTTAAGAATCATACTTGGGAGCTAGTGGATCTTCCTCTGGGATGTAAGCCATTAGGTTATCGATGGATCTTTAATAAAAAGATGAAAGCCGATGGCACCATTGAAATAAATAAACCTAGATTGGTGATTAAGTGTTATAGGCAGCAAGAAGGTCTTGATTATTTTGACACCTACTCGCCTGTAACCTGAATAACATCAATAAGAATGGTGCTTGCCATTGCCGCCATCAGAAATTTGGAAGTTCACCAAATGGATGTAAAAACAGCTTTTTTAAATGATAATCTTGATGAAGAGATTCATATGGAGCAACCCGAAGGGTTTGTGTGTCCTGGTCAAGAAAGAAAAGTTCGTAAGCTTGTTAAGTCATTGTATGAATTGAAACAAGCTCCAAAACAATGTCATCAAAAGTTTCACCAAGTCATGTTAGAATGTGGGTTCAAAATAAACGTATGTGACAAGTGTGTCTATGTGAAAGACACGGCACGTGGATATGTCATCTTATGTCTATACGTGAATGATATGCTCATTATTGGAAGCATTAAAGCGATGATAAGATCTACAAAAGACATGTTGAAATCTAGGTTCGACATGAAGGATATGGGTTTAGCTGATGTGATTCTTGGAGTCAAGATCATAAGAACCCAAGATGGACTTGTGTTAAGTCACACACACTATGTGTATAAAATTCTTGAGAAATTCAATGAGAATGATTCTAACATAGCTAGGACTTCAATTGATACGAGTCAACATTTAGCTAAGAATAGAGGATCACATGTGGCCCAGCTTGAATACTCAAGGATAATTGATCGTCTAATGTATTTAATGAGTTGTACAATACCTGACATAACTTATGCTTTGAGTAGGTTAAGTAGATATACGAGTAATCCAAGCTCTGAACATTGGAAAAGTGTGACTGTTCTACTTAGGTACTTGAGATTTATACGTGAATATGGACTGCATTATACCAGATATCCAACTGTTATCAAAGTATACAATGATGGAAATTGGATATCTGGTATAAAAGATTCCAGAGCCACCAGCGGATATGTTTTCACATTGGGAGGTGCAGCTATATCTTGGAAATAATGCAAAACAAACAATTATAGCTAGGTCTACAATGGAATCTGAATTTATCGCATTAGATAAATGTGGAGAAGAAGCATAGGAGCTGCGTCAGTTTACCAAGGACATACTAGAATGGCCTAAGCCGGTGTCGGCCATATGTATACACTGTGACAGCCAATCGGTCATTGACAGATATTACAACATAATGTATAACGGTATGTCTCGGCATATAAGATGTAGGCATAATACGATACGACAACTACTCTCAACAGGAATTATCACGATTGACTATGTTATAGCGGATTCGCTTACAAAAGGCTTAAGCAGAGCGGTAGTGTATAGGTCTTCAAGAGAATGGGACTAAATCCCTTGGAGTAAATGAGTTTATATAAAGGAAACATAACCTAGTTGACTGGAGATCTCAAGATCTAGGTTCAGTAGGACAACCTAATTGTATCAACTAGGGTAGGTCATTGTGGGGGAGTTGAATAAACTCTCCAATCCATTCCTATATATTCAGTGACTTTAAAGTGAGGTTAAGCTTTAAGCTTTTAATGATTATGCTATAATCACTTATGTGATGTGATGATAATCACCTATGTGAGAAAGAAGTGGGGTCGTTTCGAAATGAATTATTGGGCACAATTTCTAGAGTTGTCGCAAAATCAGGCTAGTGTTCAGGACCATAACGGACACGACTATGGGAAGTTAAAATTGTCAGGGAGAGTCATGTGTGAAATGTATTGTCGTCCACACAAGCGGCAGATCAGTTCAAAGACATTGCGTCTACTGAGAGCCCTAGGAGACTAAGTACGTTTCATAAGGGAGGGTTCAAAGGGTGACACCTACGTATCCTACTCAAGACTCAACGGTTGAGAATATAGAATGCTTGTGTGTTATTGATCGATATCTATTCTTGTGGGGGATTGTTGAAAAACTTAGGTTATAAGTGCAATTTCTTCAAACTTTGGACCTAATTATGTTTATCTGTATATAACATATTTGAGTGACATTTTACATGTCTGCGAAGCTTGTGACAAGGTCTTCGAGACTACATTTTATGTGTCCAAAGATATGTTGTTGTGAACGAGATATCGAACTCTAAAGAGAGGTGGATTGATGCTTAAATGGGTCTGTTTTTACCCATGACCCATTATGTATAATGGGCTGCTAGAACATCAGGTTAGTGGACTGCTTTAATCTACAAATTAAATGGGTCTATTTCTACCCATGACTTAGTATGGATAGTGGGCTGTTTGGGCCATGATCTATTATAATTAATGGCATGTATTGACCGATAAAAGTTGATCCAATAATTGAGATCTTCCAGTAACAAAAGAGGCACATCAAGAGACTTGAAACTTATATTTGATTAATGAGATTAACATTAGAATTAAGATATCAATTAAAGGCTTGGTTTATTTCTTGTTGTATAAATACTCCATCATCCTCTCATTTGGATATAACTAACATCTTAGAAAACATAGAGCAAACTCACTTTATCCTACTGTACTTTCAGGCAAGTTTACACTCCAGATGTACCCAGTGGGAAATGAACTCGAATCCGTTTTAAGGGAATTGCGTTCAAAGCAAGCTCAGAACAAGTTCTTTATTACTAATGTTTATTAGTTCTTTTTGTTACCTTCTTTTAGTGCAAATTGTGTTATATACCTACTAATGATAGTCACCTGTTCAAATTTTAGTTGTTGTCATTGTATGGAATAAATCATGTTTATATTTTCTTTATGATCTTTAATGTTACTTTGATTCATACATAAAACTAAGTTTGTACTTTTTAATTCCGTATTGAAGTTATTAAAAACAAACTTATTTTGAAACACAAATTTATTTAAAAGTACTCTTACTTGTGGTGTTTTCTAGAATCTATTTGCAGGTGTTATATTGCTCTTAATGGAATTAGCATTGAAGCATCATGACTTGTTTTGGATTGCTCATTATGTAATTACAGTGTAGATTGCTAATTATTCAAGAATGGAGTTTTTTAATTTATTTATGATCTGCATGAGTATATAATTTATTCTTCTAAAGTCTAAGTTGCTGCATAGCCCAAGTCCATTTCTTATTGGGCTCATTTGCAAGGAAAAGAAGGCTGGTCAATTAAAAGCCCATTTAGTGAAGCCCAACATAAAATGCTCTCAAGATATTTCAAGCTATAAATACCCTATTACTGTTAGGGTTAAGTGTATCGATCAGTTTTCTCATTCAATTTCACTTTCATCAAATTAGGGTTTTCTCTCCAGATTCATAATTAGGTTTTTTCCTCTCTGAGTGATTTTAGATAATCATTTCACATCTTGTGATTGATATCTGTGTTATTGTTCTTGCATAAACATTAGATGTGTTTGTGTGGTTGATTGTGTTAGTTTCACGAATCTGGAATTGTAAATTGTTGTAATCTGTTGATGTGATAAAGTTCTTGATATGATTTGGTGATTGTTTCTGCAAATTTAACATGGTATCAGAGCGGGTACGCTCTTGATTGTTGGTCGATCGAAGTTATTTAAAGGCTTCTGTGTTTCTGGTGTTCATAAGTGTTGTTTGGGGCTTTTTGAAGATTAAAAGCGTTTTTATAGGTTCGATTAAAGATCTGTGGGTTATGGGTGGTGATAGTGCTCGAAACCCTGATTTCTTCAAAGTTAGGGTTAGGGTTTCAACCTAACAATTAAAGTCTTTCACTGAATATTCATCTATTCTTCAGAGTCTTTTGATCCTCAAAGGGGATTCTCGCGTTTATTCATATTATCTGGCTTTCTTATCTGTTTAATTGATTGTTTTTTGTGAATTATCTGGTGATTTGACATACAATTATCTGATTGATTAGTCACTGTGCCCAACTCTTGATTCAAGTCCCTTGAGACTTGTGAAAACCTGATCAAGCACATGATAGATTAATTAGTCATTTGATTGTATTTGTTGTTTCTTCTTGATAAGCTTATATTTGTTTGTTTGTTTTTGTGTGAAATATGAGTGATAGTACTTCTGCTACACAAATTAGTAAATTAGACTTTAGTGATCTACTCTATCTTCATGCAAATGATACAACTGGAACACCTATTACAGCTGTAAAGCTAAAAGGAACTGAAAATTATAATATCTGAAGTAGGTCAATGTTATTGGCCTTATCTACAAAGAATAAAATTGGATTTATAAATGATACTATTGTAAGAAGTCAAACAGATGAAATTCTTGCATCCCAATGGGATAGGTGCAACTCTGTTGTCCTATCCTGGATCCTTGAGTCTGTTACAGAAGATTTGTATTCTGGACAGATCTTCTCTACTAATGCATCTGATGTGTGGAAAGAATTAAAAGAAACTTATGACAAGATTGATGCTTCAATAATATTCAACTTACATCATCAAATTAATACACTTAAACAAGGTGATAGTACACTTTCTGAATATTATCATAAGCTTAATACACTATGGAAACAATATGATGCTATGGTGTCCTCACCTGTGTGTACATGTAATGCAACTGCTTGCACATGTGCAGCAGCCACATTGTAGTGACCCGAACTTTTTCCATGATTATATATTATATGAGATTAATATTTACATGAATAAATGTTTCCAACATGTTAAGCAATCAAACTTGTTAAGACTTGATTAATTGAAATGAGTTTATGTAGACAATTGACCACCCCGTTTGCCTGATGATTCACGAACGTCATAACTTGTGATAATTATATAATCGTTTTATTTTTTTATGATGTAAGTTTTTATTTTATATATATATATATATATATATATATATATAAGAAGAAATACAATTAAATCAAAGATGTACAACTAAAACAATATTTGCTACAGTAAAACACTATTTGCTACAGTAAAACACTATTTGCTACAGTAAATTTTCGCTTGCTACTGTAAACTACTATTTGCTACAGTAAAAAACTATTTGCTACAGTAAAAATACTATTCGCTACAGTAAAATACTATTTACTATAGTAAAAATACTATTTGCTACAGTAAAAAACTATTTGCTACAGTAAACACTATTTACTACAGTACACTATTTACTCGTATTCAATCCGTACACAACTTCTAAATGTATATACTATTGGTATATACACTTCAATGATGAGCTCTTAGCAGCCTTAATGAGTCACCTAAATATGTGGGAACCATCATTTGACAACTAGCATGAAATATCTAACAAAAATACAAACTAATAGAACTTTATATTCAAGGGTGGGATCACGTTTTTCTTCACCAACCATAAACACATTTTCATTCCAACTTTTATGCATCAAATTACTCTCTCTCAATTCCTCTCTTATTGTTCTAAGTGTTCTTCATCATTTTCTTCATAATCTAGCTCAATCTAGCTCAATCTAGTTAACCTAGATCAACATACAAAACAACTACTCAAGAATACTTCATAAACACTTTAAAGTTTACAAGTTTACTTCCAAGCTTTCTAATCCATTCCAAGTAATCATCTAAGATCAAGAAACCTCTGTTATTTACAGTAGGTTATCATTCTAATTCATGGTATAATTCATATTCAAACTTTGATTCAATTTCTATAACTATAATAATCTTAATTCGAGTCGAAATCTTACTTAAACTTGTTTTCGTGTCATAATTCTACTTCAAGAACTTTCAAGCCATCCAAGATCCTTTGAAGCTAGATTATTTCTTGTCACTTCTAGTAGGTTTACCTACTAAACTTGAGGTAGTAATGATGTTCATAGCATCATTCGATTCATATATATGTAAAACTATCTTATTCGAAGTTTATAACTTGTAATCACTAGAACATAGTTTGGTTAATTCTAAACTTGTTCGCAAACAAAGTTAATCCTTCTAACTTGACTTTTAAAATCAACTAAACACATTTTATATATCTATATGATATGCTAACGTAATGATTTAAAACCCGGAAACACGAATAACACCGTAAATCGGACATACGCCGTCGTAGTGAAACCGGGGGCTGTTTTGGGTTAGATAATTAAAAACTATGATAACCTTTGATTTAAAAGTTGTTCTTATGGGAAAATGATTTTTCTTATGAACATGAAACTATATCAAAAAATCATGGTTAAACTCAAAGTGGAAGTATGTTTTTCAAAATGGTCATCAAAACGTCGTTCTTTCTACTGAAATGACTACCTCTTACAAAAACAACTTGTAACTTATATTTTTAACTATAAACTTATACTTTTTCTGTTTGGATTCATAAATTTCAGTTCAATATGAAACCATAGCAACTTGAATCACTCAAAACGGATTTAAAACGAAGAAGTTATGGGCAAAACAAAATTGGATATTTTTACTTGTTGTAGCTACGTGAAATTTGTAACAAATCTATACAAATCATAACTTAACTAACTTATATTGTATTATACATGTATTCTAACATATATTATGTAATCTTGGAATACCATAGACACGTATACAATGTTTTGACATATTATATCGACCCATCTATATATATTATTTGGGAACAACCATAGACACTCTATATGCGGTAATGTTAGAGTTAGCTATACAGGGTTAAGGTTGATTCCAAAATAATATATATACTTTGAGTTGTGATCTAGCCTGAGACTTGTATACACTGGGTCGTGGATTGATTCGAGATAATATATATTGATTTTTCTGTACATCTAACTGTAGACAACTAGTTGTAGATTACTAACGTTGGACTGCTAACTTAACAAACTTAAATCGTTAAAACGTAATAAAACATATTGTGAATATATTTCGATCATACTTTGATATATATGTATATATTTGTTATAGGTTCGTGAATGGATCAGTGGCCAAGTCTAATTCTCAACGAATTAAGAATATGTGAAAATGATTTATAGTCCCACTTTTAAAATCTAATATTTTGGGATGAGAATACATACTGTTTTATAAATGTTTTACAAAATAGACACAAGTATGCGAAACTACATTCTATGGTTGAATTGTTATTACCGAATATCACCCTTTTTAGTCTGGTAATCTAAGAATTAGGGAACATAAACCCTAATTGACGTGAATCCTAAAGATAGATCTATTGGGCCTAACAAACCCCATCCGGGTTATGGATGCTTTAGTACTTCGATTTTATCATGTCCGATGAGAGTCCCGGATTAATGGGGATATTCTAGACGCTTTCTGTTAATGTCGGTTACCAGGTGTTCACCATATGAATGATTTTTATATCTATGCAGTTTATGCGAAATGCCTGATATGAGATGGATGTTTATGAAAAATGAAATCTTGTGGTCTATTATTACAATTTGATATATATAGGTTAAACCTATAACTCACCAACATTTTTGTTGACGTTTTTAAGCATATTTATTCTCAGATGATTATTAAGAGCTTCCACTGTTGCATGCTAATTAAGGACAAGAATTGGAGTCAGCATGCTTGTAATATATTGTTTAAAAACTGCATTCGGAGATTTAAATCGATGTGTAATATTATTGTAAACCATTATGTAATGGTCGTGTGAAAAATATTATCTTTTAGATTATCATTACTGGATAAACTACGTTATGATTTTAAAACCTTTAACGATTAAATAAACGTTATGGTTTGTTTTAAAAACGAATGCAGTCTTTGAAAAACATCTCATATAGAGGTCAATACCTCGCAAGGAAATCAATTAATATAAAACGTTTATAATCGATATGAATGGGACATTTCAGTTGGTATCCGAGCGTTGGTCTTAGAGAACCAGAAATTTACATTAGTGTGTCTAACCGAGTTTGTTAGGATGCATTAGTGAGTCTGGACTTCGACCGTGTTTACTTGAAAAATGATTGCTTAACATTTTTTTGTTGAAAACTATATATTATTAACATGTAAATATTATGTGATATATTAATCTCTTAATGTGTTTGATATTGTGTGATAGATGTCTACCTCTAGTACAAATCCCATTGACTCACCTAATAATAATGAAGAGTCGAATATATATTGGGAAGGCTCACAAATTCCCGAAGAGGAACCGAAAGAAGAGGAACCGGAAGAAGAGGAACCAGAAGAAGAGGAACCGGAAGAAGAAGAGGTTCCGGAGGAGGAAATATTAGAAACCACTGAAAAACAGATAAATAAAAGAAAACCCTCAACCGATGGACCAAAATTAATAATGGTCAATGGTGTTTCTGTCGAGGAAGCAAAATATTGGGAAGACTACCAATTTCTTGATGAATCGGATCCCGATGAGGATTCTGATGATGTTATAGAAATTACCCCGACCCAATTTGAGAAGGCAAAAGAAAATAATAAGGGAAAAGGCATCAAAATAGAGAAACCTAATTCCAACCCCGATGACCTCTATGTTAACATGAAATATCCTGATGGGAAATACCGTCAACACCCGTATTTCTTAAGTTTTAGCTATAACCCGGGAACATCTAAGCCACCAGGTTTTTCTAGACCATTTGTGAAAAGAACGGCTCGTATTATGGGAGCACCATATATCCCTAGGAAATTAGCGAAACAAACCAAGTCCGAAGAAGAAGAAACAAGTGAGTCGGAATAAAGAGTTGTAATCATGCGATGTAATATATGTAATATAGTGTGCTTGTGCTTTTATGATATATGTAAAAATTGCTTGTATTATTTGTTAAGTATCTTCTATGAATCTAACCCTCGTCTATTTTTACAGTATAAAAACACAAAATGGATGTTAAGGATAGACAACCAAAAATTTTAGAAGACCTACCCGGGGATATGATTGATGAAATCTTGTATAGAATCGGTCAGAATTCGTCGGCACAATTATTTACGGCAAAATTAGTTTGTAGAACATTTGAAGAACGTTCCAGGCATGCCTTAGTTTATAAAAGGCTTTCTTTTGAAAGATGGGGTATATCACATTGGGGAGACATTAAGTTACGCCGTGTTTTCTTTAAAGCGTTAAATGCAGGGAACCCAAGTGCAATTTTACGCTACGGGTTAAGAACCTATTTTGACTCAACATATCCCAACATAGGACTTCGTGCTTTAGAAAGAGCTTCTAACATGCAACATAAAGAAGCATGTTATGCTTACGGGTTATTGATGTTCGCTTCTCACCAAAGTGAGAAAAAGAACATCGGATTATAACTTTTATATAAAACCTTCCCACAAGTGATGGATTTGGTAGTTGGGGTGAGAAACAAGGTTTTTAGATTGTTACGAGGCTGTTGAGCATTACGAAACCCTCGTCCTTTTGACGACGTTACAACATGCTGCCTAGCCAACGATCACAATGGTTATCTTCAACATAACCAAGGATGGGAAATAATATTAGTACAACCAGAATGCATGACTTCTAGCAGTGGAACTAATTCCACAAGAAATGGTGTAGGATGCTCCGACAAAGAATTCACTGCCTGTAAACCTCTAGAATTCGATGGAACTGAAGGATCAATCAGATTGAAACGGTGGACCGAGAAGGTCGAATTGGTGTTTTCCATAAGTAAGCGCACTGAAGAAGACAAAGTAAAGTACACTACGCATACCTTCACAGGTACTGCATTAACATGGTGGAACACCTATCTCGAGCAGGTGGGACAAGATGCTGCTTACGCACTACAGTGGTCAACATTCAAACACTTAATGAACGAGCAGTACCGTCCCAGAAACGAGGTCAATAAGCTCAAGGTAGAGCTTAGAGGGTTACGAACACAAGGGTTTGATATTACCACGTACGAACAACGATTCAAAAAATTGTGCCTATTGTATCTGGGAGCGTTCGAAGATGAAGAAGAGAAGATCATTTGTAAAAGGGTTACCAGAAAGAATTCAAGAAGATGTGAGTTCACACGAGCCCGCCTCCATATAAAAGGCAAGTCGAATGGCTCATAAACTCATAAATCAAATTGAGGGAAGAATTAAAGAGCAAGCGGCCGAAGAAGCCAACACGAAACAAGTCAAGAGGAAGTGGGAAGAAAACAGTGACAAAAGTCACCAACACAACAACAGTAACTATCGCTTCAACAATCAACACAACAATCACAACTACAATCGCACCAATTTTTGCAACAACAAAAATCCCAACAACAACAACCACTACAACCACCGTCCTAACAATAATAACAATCACAACAACAACCATCTCAATAACACCAATGGCAACAAAAACCAGAAAATTCAGTGCAAAAGGTGTGAAGGGTACCATCCGGATATTTATTGTTCGGTAACATGTAACAGTGTAATAGAATGGGGCATAGAGTGGCAAAGTGTGAAGTTTACGGACCAGGGAATAAAGGAACAGAAAATGCCAACATTATTTGTTTCGGATGCGAAAAGAAGGGCTACTACAAAACTAGGTGCCAAAATCAGGAAAATAAAAATGGTCAAGGACGAGGAAGAGTCTTCAACATTAATGCGATAGAAGCGCAAGAAGACCCGGAGCTTGTTACGGGTACGTTTCTTATTGACGATAAACCTGCTTATGTTTTATTTAATTCGGGTGCGGATATAAGCTATATGAGTAGAGATTTTTGTGCCAAATTAAGTTGTCCATTAACGCCTTTGGATAATAAGTTTTTACTCGAATTAGCAAACGGTAAGTTTATTACGGCGGATAAAATATGTCAAAACCGAGAAATTAAACTGGTTGATGAAACATTTAAGATTAATTTGATACCAGTAGAGTTAGGAAGTTTTGATGTGATAATTGGCATGGATTGGTTGAAAAAGGAGAGAGCAGAGGTTGTATGTTACAAAAATGCGATTCGCATTGTACGCGAAAAAAGGAAAACCTTTAATGATGTACAGAGAAAAGAGCAACGCGAAGTTAAATCTTATTAGTAGTTTGAAGGCGCAAAAACTAATAAGAAAAGGTTGTTATATCATTCTAGCATACATCGAGGAAATCAAACCCGAAGAAAAGAACATCAGTGATGTTCCCGTTGCAAAAGAATTTCCCGATGTATTTTCGAAAGAATTACCGGGACTACCTCCACATCGATCTGTTGAATTCCAAATAGATCTTGTACCCGGGGCTACACCGATAGCTCGTGCGTCATACAGACTTGTACCCAGCGAAATGAAGGAACTCCAGAGCCAATTACAAGAACTTTTAGAGCGTGGTTTCATTCGACCAAGTACATCACCGTGGGGAGCTCCTGTTTTGTTTGTCAAAAAGAAGGATGGTACATTCAGGTTATGTATCGACTACAGAGAGTTGAACAAACTTACCATCAAAAACCGTTATCCACTACCGAGAATCAACGACTTATTTGATCAACTAGAAGGCTCGTCAGTTTATTCGAAGATCGATTTATGTTCCGGGTATCATCAAATGCAATTGAGGGAAGATGATATTCCAAAGACTGCTTTTAGGATGCGTTACGGTCATTATGAGTTTATGGTTATGCCGTTTGGATTGACTAACGCACCAGCTGTGTTCATAGATCTCATGAACCGAGTGTGTGGGCCATATCTTGACAAGTTTGTTATTGTTTTCATCGATGACATCCTTATCTACTCAAAGAATGAGCAAGATCACGAAGAACATTTAAGAAAAGTGCTAGAAATGTTGAGGAATGAGAAACTGTATGCTAAATTTTTAAAGTGTGCATTTTGGTTGAAAGAAGTTCAATTCCTCGGTCACATAGTGAGCAAAGAAGGTATTCAAGTTGATCCGGCAAAGATTGAAACCGTTGAGAAATGGGAAACCCCGAAAACTCCGACGCAGATACGCCAATTTTTAGGATTGGCAGGTTACTACAGAAGGTTCATCCAAGATTTTTCCAAAATAGCAAAACCCTTGACTGCATTAACGCATAAAGGGAAGAAATTTGAATGGAAGGATGAGCAGGAGAAAGCGTTTCAATTGTTGATGAAAAAGTTAACTACGGCACCTATATTGTCATTGCCTGAAGGGAATGATAATTTTGTGATATATTGTGACGCCTCAAAACAAGGCCTTAGTTGCGTATTATTGCAACGAACGAAAGTAATTGCTTATGCGTCCAGACAATTGAAGATTCACGAGCAGAATTATACGACACATGATTTGGAATTAGGAGCGGTTGTTTTTGCATTAAAGACTTGGAGACATTACTTATATGGCGTCAAAAGTATCATATATACCGACCATAAAAGTCTCCAACATATATTTGATCAGAAACAGCTGAAGATGAGGCAACGTAGGTGGATTGAACTATTGAAGGATTATGACTTTGAGATTCGATACCACCCGGGGAAGGCGAATGTGGTAGCCGACGCTTTGAGTAGGAAGGATAGAGAACCTATGCGGGTAAAAGCTATGAATATAATTATTCGTACTAACCTTACTACTCAAATAAAAGAGGCGCAGCAGAGAGTTTTAAAAGAAGGAAATTTGAAGAATGAAATTCCCAAAGGATCGGAGAAACATCTTAATATTCGGGAAGACAGAACCCGATATAGGGCTGAAAGAATTTGGGTATCAAAGTTTGGAGATGTGAGAGAAATGGTACTTAAAGAAGCATATAAGACCAGATATTCAATACATCCCGGAGCGGGGAAGATGTACAAAGATCTCAAGAAACACTTTTGATGGCCGGGTATGAAATCCGATATTGCTAAATACGTAGGAGAATGTTTGACGGGTTTTAAGGTCAAAGCTGAACATCAGAAACCATCAGGTCTACTTTAACAACCTGAAATCCCGGAATGGAAATGGGAAAACATTACCATGGATTTCATTACTAAATTGCCAAGGACTGCAAGTGGTTATAATACTATTTGGGTAATAGTCGATCGTCTCACCAAGTCAGCACACTTTCTGCCAATGAGAGAAGATGATAAAATGGAGAAGTTAGCACGACTATACTTGAAGGAAGTTGTCTCCAGACATGGAATACCAATCTCTATTATCTCTGATAGGGATGGCAGATTTGTCTCAAGGTTTTGGCAAACGTTACAACAAGCATTGGGGACTCGTCGGGACATGAGTACTGCCTATCATCCACAAACTGATGGGCAAAGTGAAAGGACGATACAGACCCTTGAATACATGCTACGAGCATGTGTTATTGATTTTAGAAATAGTTGGGATCCACATCTACCATTAGCAGAATTTTCCTACAACAACAGTTACCACTCGAGTATTGAGATGGCACCGTTTGAGGCACTTTATGGCAGAAAGTGCAGGTCTCCGATTTGTTGGAGTGAAGTGGGGGATACACAAATTACGGGTCTATAAATTATCCAAGAAACTACTGAGAAAATCATTCAAATTCAACAACGGTTGAAAACCGCCCAAAGTCGACAAAAGAGCTACGCGGACAGTAAAAGAAAAGATATAGAATTTGAAATTGGTGATATGGTCATGCTTAAGGTATCACCTTGGAAAGGTGTTGGTCGATTTGGAAAACGGGGAAAACTGAATCCAAGGTACATTGGACCATTCAAAATTATAGATCGTGTCGGACCAGTAGCTTACCGACTTGAATTACCTCAACAACTCGCCGGCGTACATGATACTTTTCACGTATCGAATCTGAAGAAATGCTTAGCCAAAGAAGATCTCACTATTCCTTTAGACGAAATTCAAATCAATGAAAAACTTCAATTCATTGAAGAACCAGTCGAAATAATGGGTCGTGAGGTTAAAGGACTTAAACAAAACAAAATACTAATCATTAAGGTTCGATGGAATGCTCGTAGAGGACCCGAGTTCACCTGGGAGCGTGAAGATCAGATGAAGAAGAAATACCCGCACTTATTTCTAGAAGATGTGTCAACACCTCCAACTGCTTAAAATTTCGGGACGAAATTTATTTAACAGGTAGGTACTGTAGTGACCCGAACTTTTCCATGATTATATATTATATGAGATTAATATTTACATGAATAAATGTTTCCAACATGTTAAGCAATCAAACTTGTTAAGACTTGATTAATTGAAATGAGTTTATGTAGACAATTAACCACCCCGTTTGCCTGATGATTCAAGAACGTCATAACTTGTGATAATTATATAATCGTTTTATTTTTTTATAATGTAAGTTTTTATTATATATATATATATATATATATATATATATATATATATATATATATATATATATATAAATAAATCAAAGATGTACAACTAAAACACTATTTGCTACAGTAAAACACTATTTGCTACAGTAATTTTCGCTTTGCTACAGTAAAATACTATTCGCTACAGTAAAAAACTATTTACTACAGTAAAACACTATTGCTACAGTACACTATTTACTCGTATTCAATTCGTGTTCGTACTCGTACAATACACAACTTCTAAATGTATATATTATTGGTATATACATTTCAATGATCAGCTCTTAGCAGCCTTAATGAGTCACCTAAACATGTGGAAACCATCATTTGGCAACTAGCATGAAATATCTAACAAAAACACAAACTAATGTAACGTTATATTCAAGGGTAGGATCACGTTTTTCTTCACCAACCATAAACACATTTTCATTCCAACTTTTATGCATCAAATTACTCTCTCTCAATTCCTCTCTTATTGTTCTAAGTGTTCTTCATCATTTTCTTCATAATCTAGCTCAATCTAGCTCAATCTAGTTAACCTAGATCAACATACAAAACAACTACTCAAGAATACTTCATAAACACTTTTAGAGTTACAAGTTTACTTCCAAGCTTTCTAATCCATTCCAAGTAATCATCTAAAATCAAGAAACCTCTTTTATTTACAGTAGGTTATCATTCTAATTCAAGGTATAATTCATATTCAAACTTTGATTCAATTTATGTAACTATAACAATCTTAATTCGAGTAGAAATCTTACTTGAACTTGTTTTCTTGTCATAATTCTACTTCAAGAACTTTTAAGCCATCCAAGATCCTTTGAAGCTAGATCATTTCTTGTCACTTCTAGTAAGTTTACCTACTACACTTGAGGTAGTAATGATGTTCATAACATCATTCGATTCATATATATAAAACTATCTTATTCGAAGATTATAACTTGTAATCACTAGAACATAGTTTAGTTAATTCTAAACTTGTTCGCAAACAAATTTAATCCTTCTAACTTGACTTTATAATCAACTAAACACATGTTCCATATCTATATGATATGCTAACTTAATGATTTAAAACCCAGAAACATGAATAACACCGTAAAACCGAACATACGCCGTCGTAGTGAAACCGGGGGCTGTTTTGGGTTAGATAATTAAAAACTATGATAAACTTTGATTTAAAAGTTGTCCTTCTGGGAAAATAATTTTTCTTATGAACATGAAACTATATCCAAAAATCATGGTTAAACTCAAAGTGGAAGTATGTTTTTCAAAATGGTCATCAAGAAGTCGTTCTTTCGACTGAAATGACTACCTCTTACAAAAACGACTTGTAACTTATATTTCCAACTATAAACTTATACTTTTTCTGTTTAGATTCATAAATTTCAGTTCAATATGAAACCATAGCAACTTGAATCACTCAAAACGGATTTAAAACGAAGAAGTTATGGGTAAAACAAAATTGGATATTTTTACTTGTTGTAGCTACGTGAAATTTGTAACAAATCTATAAAAATCATAACTTAACTAACTTATATTGTATTATACATGTATTCTAACATATATTATGTAATCTTGGGATACCATAGACACGTATACAATGTTTTGACATATCATATCGACCCATCTATATATATTATTTGGGAACAACCATAGACACTCTGTATGCAGTAATGTTAGAGTTAGCTATACAGGGTTGAGGTTGATTCCAAAATAATATATATACTTTGAGTTGTGATCTAGCCTGAGACTTGTATACACTGGGTCGTGGATTGATTCGAGATAATATATATTGATTTAATTCTGTACATCTAACTGTGGACAACTAGTTGTAGATTACTAACGTTGGACTGCTAACTTAACAAACTTAAATCGTTAAAACGTAATAAAACATATTGTGAATATATTTCGATCATACTTTGATATATATGTATATATTTGTTATAGGTTCGTGAATCGATCAGTGGCCAAGTCTAATTCTCAACGAATTAAGAATATGTGAAAATGAGTTATAGTCCCACTTCTAAAATCTAATATTTTGGGATGAGAATACATGCAGTTTTATAAATGTTTTACAAAATAGAAACAAGTATGCGAAACTACATTCTATGGTTGAATTATTATTACCGAATATCACCCTTTTTAGTCTGGTAATCTAAGAATTAGGGAACAGAAACCCTAATTGACGCGAATCCTAAAGATAGATCTATTGGGCCTAACAAACCCCATCCGGGTTACGGATGCTTTAGTACTTCGATTTTATCATGTCCGATGAGAGTCCCGGATTGATGGGGATATTCTAGACGCGTTCTGTTAATGTCGGTTACCAGGTGTTCACCATATGAATGATTTTTATCTCTATGCAGTTTATGCGAAATGCCTGTTATGAGATGGATGTTTATGAAAAATAAAATCTTGTGGTCTATTATTACAATTTGATATATATAGGTTAAACCTATAACTCACCAACATTTTTGTTGACATTTTTAAGCATGTTTATTCTCAGGTGATTATTAAGAGCTTCCGCTGTTGTATGCTAATTAAGGACAAGAATTGGAGTCAGCATGCTTGTAATATATTGTTTAGAAACTGCATTCGAAGATTTAAATCGATGTGTAATATTATTGTAAACCGTTATGTAATGGTCGTGTGAAAAATGTTATCTTTTAGATTATCATTACTGGATAATCTATGTTATGATTTTAAAACCTTTAACGATAAAATAAAGGTTATGGTTTGTTTTAAAAACGAATGCAGTCTTTGAAAAATGTCTCATATAGAGGTCAATACCTCGCAAGGAAATCAATTAATATGAAACGTTTATAATCGATATGAACGGGACATTTCATACATCTCACAAAGATCATGTAAAGATGATGAAGTTAATGCAATTCTTAATGGGTTTAAATGATGAGTATACAACTGTCAGAAGTAATATCTTGTTAAGAGACACGGTATTAGATGTTAAAGAAGCTTATGTTATCATTTCAAGAGAAGAGTCCCATAAGGGAATTTCTGCAGATAAAATTGTTAAAACTCAAGCTAATGCTTTTGTAACTCAGGCAAATAATACATTTAATAAGGCTGGGAATAATTCTGGGAATTTTTCAAGTAATAACAATAATAGAAATCAAAACCAGACCTTAAAATGTAAAAAGTGCAATAAGCTTGGTCATACAATTGAAAGATGTTTTGAAATAATTGGTTATCCACCATCTTTTAAGAGAAGAGTAAATGGAAATCAGAATAACATGAATTTTGGAAATAGATCTTACTCTAATAACAGTACTACTCATAAAGATGAGTCTTCTAGTTCTGCTTCTAGTTCTGCACATGCAGTGTTAACAAATGACCAGTTGATGAAGCTTCTTAGTTTGATAAATGAGAATGCAACACCTGTGGATGCAAATGCAAATATGGCATGTAATTTTGTAAACTGTAATATCCTTTTTAACTCAAACTTTAAAAGATTTTTTAACAGTCACATTTATGATAAAGCTAAAAATCAAAGTCAAGGTTGGATAATTGATTCTGGTGCTAATCATCATATGACTGTTAGTGAAAAAGGTATGAGTGATATTGTTGATATATTTAAGTTAAAATTAACTATGGGACATCCAAATGGAACACAAGCTAAAGTTGTAAAGATTGGGAATTTAAAAATTTCAAACAATGTAATCCTATATAATGTTTTAGCCGTCCCAGAATATTGTGTTAGTCTTCTATCAGTTCATAAATTGTCTAAGGATAGTAAATTAACAATAAGTTTTGATGAAAACAAATGTTTTATTCAGGACTTGAAGGCAATGACAACTGTAGGGACTGGTAGTCAAAGTGGTGGATTATACTTGTTTAATGATCATGATTTAAATGTGGTAGGTTTATCTTGCAATGTGTGTGTTCATTTAGTGTCTGCACAGTTGTGGCATGCAAGACTTGGACATCCTTCAGTACAAGTCTTGAAAGTTTTAAAACAAAAATTGAATCTTAAAGACATTCAAGAAAACTGTCCCTGTGATATCTGCCATAAGGCAAAACAAGTCAGGGAACCCTTTCCTCTTAGTGATCATAAATCACAAGAGTTAGGTGATTTAATTCACTTGGATCTTTGGGGTCCATTTAAAATACAAAGCAGAGATGGTTACAAATATTTCTTAACTATTGTTGATGATTTTTCTAGAGGTGTTTGGATTTATTTGTTAAAATCTAAAGATGAAACTTTTGATAACATTGTAAGTTTTGTAAATCTGATTCAAAATCAATTTAACAAAAAAGTTAAAGTTTTAAGAAGTGACAATGGCACTGAGTTGGTTAATGGGAAAATGATTATTTTTGTTAAAACTAAAGGTAAAATTCATCAAACATCATGTGCATACACTCCACAACAAAATGGAGTGGTTAAAAGAAAACATAGGCATTTACTTAATGTAGCAAGAGCACTTATGTTTCAAGGGGGATTGCCTCTAAATATGTGGAGTGAGTGTGTTCTAACTACATGTTATTTAATCAACAGGACTCCATCAAGTGTGTTCTCTGGAAAGACCCCTTATGAATTAATTTTTTAAAAAAGACCCTAATCTCTCTCACCTAAGGTGTTTGGCTGTTTGTGTTATATTGCTGTTTTAAATCCAGAAAACAAGTTTTCTAGTAGATCTGTTAAGTGTGTTCTTATTGGTTTTGGAAGTGTTCAAAAGGGTTATAAATTGTTGAGTTTGGAAAATAGAAGTGTGATTTTTTCAAGAGATGTAAAGTTTTATAAGAATATTTTTCCTTTAAAACCAAGTATTATTTCTGATGACTTAAATCACTTGAATTTCTTTGATCAAATGTTTTTTAACAGCCAAAACACCAAAAGTCCCAATGATGAGGAGAGAGCAATAAATGATGGTGATGGCAATGGTAACAGTGATTCTAGTAGTGATAATAATGATGGTCATAAGAGTTACAGTGGTCCTAACATTGAAGTTGGTGATAATAGTAACACTTCAGGTCATGATAGTAGTCCTATTAGTAATCCAGGAACCTCTGCAACTCCTGTGAATGATCATTTATCTCCTGAGGGCAATGTTTTTCAAAATCCTTTTAATAGTCCTAACACTACTCAACGGTCTTTGAGAAAGTCAACCAGAGAGCATGTCTTTCCAAAGAAATTTGATGATTTTGTTGTTGAAGGGAAAGTTAAATATTGGATTGAAAGAGTTGTTAATTATTCTTTGTTAAGTCAAGAAAATTTTTGTTTCATCTCAAATTTAAACAAGTCTGTTGAACCTAAATCATTTTTTGAAGCCTCAAAAAGTAGTCATTGGGTTGAGGCTATGAATTTAGAGATGGAAGCTCATAATAGAAGCAAAACATGGGTAATAACTGACTTACCTCCTAATAGAATACCAATTGGTAATAAATGGGTCTATAGAATAAAATATAAATATAATGGAGAGATTGAGAGGTACAAGGCAAGACTTATAGCAAAAGGTTATAGTCAAAAGGAAGGAATAGACTATGATGAAACCTGATGTGCGTAGAGGTGTATACAAAATAGTTATATTTTTACAAGGAAAAGACAATTAAATACGATACAATTTTACACAAGTTATTTATTTATTTATAGAGTGGATATACCTAAACCTTGCTACAACACTTATAGGCAGTGTACCTAATCGTACAGTAGTGTAGTTTTTAGTAAGTCCGGTTCGTCCACAGGGAACTCGCCAAGTTTAACGCTATATTTTTTAAAACTATATTTGTAAATAAATATATAAAAAGTATTATTATTATTATTATAAAAAGGGGTTTTTACCGTTTAATGACCGGGGTGTCGATTTTAAAACTTTAGTCGCAGTTAAAACCTAATGTAAAATATTAAAAATAAATATAACTTAAATTAAAGCGTAAATTAAATAACGATAATGAAATTGCGATAAATAAAAGTGCGATAAAATAAAATTGTGATAATTAAAGAGTACGATAATTAAAAGTGCAATTAAATAAAATGATAATAAATAAAAGTGCGATAATTAAAAGTGCAATTAAATATGAAATAAAATAAATTATGCTTATTTAAACTTCCGTAATCATGATGTTTGACGTGTTGATTTTAGTTTATTCCCATGGGTTAATTGTCCTTTGTCCTTGATTATTTGATATTCCTTACGGATTTATCCATAATAGTCCATCAGTCATAATCATAAAATGCGGAAGTCTTCGTCAAATTATTCTTATTCCCGAAGTCAAATATTCCAACTAATTGGGGATTCGAATTGTAACAAGGTCTTAATACTTTGTTTAATGAATACACCAGGTTATCGACTGCGTGTAGTCCAAGGTTTTACTACTTTGTTAACAATTACACCAATTACCCTTGAATGTAATCCACCCCTGTTTCAACAAGTCTATTAACTATTAATCCAGTTCCGTGTTCGGTAAAATGAACAATTATTGGTATTTATAGATATCCCGCCCACCGTACCCAGTCAAGCGTATGTGGTTATATATAAATACGTCAAATTATAAGTCTATATATTAAATCAACTAGGTATCATTTAGTTAATATAAAGCCAATTAATAGCCCATAGTCTAATTTCCACAAGTGTCGTTCTTTTATCCAAACCCCAATTACCCAATTTTAATATTTAGTCTAACATCATGATTACTTCGGCATTAAATAAGCATAATAATAACTTAGCTACGAGACATTAATTTAAAAAGGTTGAACATAACTTACAATGATTAAAAATAGCGTAGCGTTACACGGACAGAATTTCGACTTACACCCTTACAACATTCGCTAACATACCCTTATTATTAGAATTTAAAATTAAAATTAAATTATAATATATATATATATATATATATATATATATATATATATATATATATATATATATATATATATATATATATATATATATATATATATCGTTGAGTGAATGAAGAAGAAAAAGATATATAAATTCGTCCGAAAATACTGAAATTTATAGATGTGGCCAGGTAACTGGTGCCATGCGATCGCATGGATTCTTCTCTTCCAGGCCATGCGATCGCATGGCCTGCTTTTCCAGGTCACATGTCCTTGTTTGCTAGTTTGCCGACGGTTTAATAAATAAATATAATATATAAATAATTTTAAGAATTATTTAAATCTTATATTATATTTATGTGCATAGTTGACTTGTAATTTTTAGTCCGTTGCGTCGAGCGTTGAGAGTTGACTCTGGTCCCAGTTCCGGATTTTCGAACGTCCTTGCGTACAATTTAATATCTTGTATTTTGCGTTTCGCGGCTCGTACTCTTGTAATTTTGAGACGTTTCTCATCAATAATTTGAACCACTTTGATTGTACTTTGTACTTTTGAGCTTTTTAGTCGTTTGCGTCTTCAATTCGTCGAATGTATCTTTTGTCTTTACCTTTTATTATTTAAACGAATATTACTTGTAAATAGAACAATTGCAACTAAAAGCTTGTTTTTCTTGAGGGATAATGCTATGAAATATATGTTCGTTTTTAGCATTATCAAATATTTCCACACTTGAGCGTTGCTTGTCCTCAAGCAATATAGTCTTGAAATAAAAATACTAGAATCACTTCTTTATTCTTCACACTTTGTACATTAGTGATTTCTATACGGTGGTATAAACAATGATAGTAACGTTGTGGTTTACAGTCCCACATGACTATGAAAATTTAGATCCTTAAGGAAATTGAATCTTTATGAAAACATTTGATCTTTTGAAAATTCAATCTAGCTTTTACCCTAGATAAGTTTTCCGGAATAACCCTTCACCGGTGTTTGCGGAATTGTTTTTGTTGGTTTGGTGGGTTTCAGATTTGAAAATTTTAGCTCAAAACTTGCGGTTTTGTGTCACCCACTTGCTAACCTTGTATTGGGAAAGCAACACGTCCAGTATACTTGCTCCATATATTACCTTTCGATAAACTACCGTCCGGTTGTAAAGGAAAGCGTTGAACAAACAACTGTTAAGGTAATGTCCCCTGACATGCTTTTAATTATGGTCTATAACGTGTCGGATGCAATTATTATCCTTGGTAGGAGCAATAGTAAAGCTCACCCTATAGTTTTTCAGTCTGGCACAAGGTCCTGTCTTCGACCATGCTATGCAACCACCGTTCTTACGGTTGACACCCGATTTAGTTCAGGTGACCTAATGAATTCCGGTGAATTCTTCGGATTTTACGTTCAATGGTAATGAACGCATTGAAAATAGGTTTTCAGAAAACAAATCGGTTTTAATTTGATCAAAATATTTTCTCGTTAAAGCTCGAGTTTAGATATTATCGAATTCCATGAGTTTGTAATTCTCAATCTTTAAACTCAACCTCAAGGATTGAGTAATATCAGGCTTAAAAGCTGATTTTTAATCTTTCAAGGAGATTATCCTTTCTGGGGATCTGATTCATTAGTCTTATCAAGCTAATTTTCACGGTGCCCTCCCCATTTTACGAGACAGATCCTCTCATGGTTAGGATAAGTCTGACCACTTGGCGACCCTGTTTGATGCCGAGGTCCGTGGATTTCCAGCTGATTTTCGAGAAAACTTTTCAAGGTTTTTCGTAGACTCTACAACTGGTCTGGACGACAACTTCATGACCTAAATCAAGAAGCTCGTTTCTTTTTCGGAAGACTTTACTTTCTTTTAATGATGGAATTGATTCATCATGTAGCTCCATCTTTCTTTCAAATATATTACAGTTTTTCGGGTAAAACAGATTAGTTTAGTCCAAAGCAAAAGTATCTTCAATTATTTGTTACAAAAATATGTGATATATGTTTTAAATAACTTGGTAAATTTTTCCCACACTTGGCTTTTATTTTCCTTTCTTTGCCTTTTTATTGTCCTCTATTCTATTTTAAATGAATTCTAATATTTTGGTTTGTTTCTCAATTTATGTCCTTTCCGAGGTAACAATAATTTCGGTGTTAACACCTAGTTTTATCGTTCAAAAATATGTATAAACATGATTTTGAATTCATTTAATTGAAAATTTTGAAAAATTTTACTAGAATTGGGTAGTCAGTATATAAGACTAGGGCTGTTCTTTATTATCAGAGAGCACTAGATTCTAATACAACTACTGCGTTACTAGTATTTTTAATGGTAACCAAGTTTATAAGTTTAAATTTTAAAAATCCGAAAGAATTTAACCCCTTCCCACACTTAAGATCTTGCAATGCCCTCATTTGCAAGAAATCAGTAATAATTTAAATTATTGAGGGTGATTAGCGTAGAAAAATGATTAAATTTTACCAAAGTTTCCAAACATTTTGGCGTTTGTTTGTTGAATGATAAATGGTGCATATCATTTGTTCATTCCATTTTATTGTTACATCACATTTGTTTTTCATTTTGTCGTCAAAATCAGTAGCTTTTGCTGAACTTAATGCCAGTCTTTGAAAATGTGCTGTTTTACCCTGTTGTGTACATGAAATAAAATACATACAATACAAATATAAACATGCATGGTAATTTGAAATGGGACTTAAAATCCCACTTTCAAATCAAATATGAAATATTAGTACAACAAATAAAAATATTAAACATTACAATAAAAGTATCAAAATATAATGTGTTTAAACATAAATAAATAGAAATAATAAAAAGATAAAAATCATAGAAATCACCAACAGGAACTATATCAATCTGGATAGAGATTCCAGTTCATGTCGTCGTCCGGGTTTCATGGTTGGTGATAGGTGTACTGATAGGCCTAGTTAGGGTCGTAGAGAGTATATGGTGGTCTCATCTCGGGCTGGTGTGGAGGGACGGACTAGGACAACGATCCGAAACAACCTCTTCCTAATTTTATTTTATTTATTTTTAAGCGCGGTTTTAAAAGCAAAGATTTTTGGGTTTTTTAATGTTTTTGGCATACTTTAATTCAATAATATTAAAAATAATGATAATAAAAGTTCTCGCCCCTCCCTTGGGTAGAGCAAATTCGGTTCAACGACCTAGTTTTCAACTTACGACGAATTTTTAAATATCAAATTTTTAACTTAGTGAAATAAAGTAAATTTTTGTTTTTAAATTCACACCAAACTTAAATTTAAAATGCATAAAATTAAAAATTCATATTAAAATTAAAAATTCACACCAGACTTATATTATATTTTTGTTTTTATACATACAAACTTATATTAAAAATATTAATTTTTTAAATATTTATAAACTTAAATATATTAATTTTAAAAATTTTACAATATTAATTTAATATTTATATATTAATTTTAAAAACATGGTAAAAATAAAAAAATTAAAAATCTTTTTGGTCTTTTATCCCAGTTTAATCAATCAAATATTATCAAAAATATACGCCCCTCTTTTCGGTAAAGTTATTTCGGCTATATTACCTAGTTTTACTCCTGACGAATTTCTGAAATATTTTGGGTTGATTGATTAAAGATATTTATACCTTAAGAATAAACGGTAAATTTCGCAGTGATGTAATAAATTTTTATATGATATCAATAATTTCGGTTGCAGAACCTAATTTTATTGAATACCAATTTAATACTTTATAGCGAACGATTTAGCGTTTATTATCAAAAGGTTAAAAGCAATAAAATAAAAATAATAACTGTACATACTTACCTGTGAGATAGAATTCTCAGTGACCTGCTTTAGCCCACTCATAAGATGGTCGGACTAGTTGGTTTTCCATAGCTACATAGGCATAACCTCGAGCATTCAACGATTTTTCTTTGAAACATATGAACGGTCCTTCTCTGCATAAAGTAACGAACTCGGTATTGGAATATGTCTGATTCGTCGAGCATTTTCCTTCGTGTGACCATTTTCCGCATTTGTGACATCTTTCAAGGTGTCGTTCTCTTCTTTTCGCTGCGGATTTTGATTTTTCTTTACCAAAATGTAACTTATTATGATCGTTCCTGAGTTCTTTTCTTACTCCGTCCAATTTGGCTCTTATTACTGATACCAGGTCACTCGGGAGTGTGTCATTATTACGTTTAGTGATCAAAGCGTGTAGCATTAGACCATGGTTTAGTTCACAGGAATTCTTCATCTCGTAAAACCTAAAAAAAAATAAAAATTCAGAATGGGGGGAGAAGACTAGTTCTTTAGGGTCTGCTTGGGAAAGACCATTCGGATTCCATTCTCGGAAACTACACTAAAACAGAAAATCTAACTCTAACAGAAATATTTATTACCCTAAAAAGATTCGAACCTCCCCACACTTAGTTAGATGTGGTGTCGAAATTATGATTGACTTCATTGTCAACTTCCATCGGACCATGTATGTAATGTTTAACTCTGTGACCATTAACTTTAAATTCAATCCCATTTGAATTTATTAATTCTACTGTTCCATATGGGAAAATTCTTTTGACTAAGAATGGTCCAGACCATCTTGATTTCAATTTTCCAGGAAATAGCTTGAATCGTGAATTGAAAAGAAGAACTTTATCTCCTTCCTTAAATTCTTTTGAACTTCGAATTCTTTTATCATGCCATTTCTTTGTCTTTTCTTTATAGATTAATGAATTTTCATATGCTTCATGTCTTAATTCTTCTAATTCATTTAGCTGACTTAATCGTAGACGTTCGGCTTTATGTAAATCAAGATTACATGTCTTCAAAGCCCAAAATGCTTTGTGTTCAATTTCTACTGGAAGATGACATGTTTTTCCGTAAACGAGTCTAAAAGGTGTGGTTCTAATTGGAGTTTTGTAGGCTGTTCTAAAAGCCCAGAGTGCATCCTCCAATTTCATGGACCATTCTTTCGGATTTGATCCTACGATTTTCTCTAGAATACGTTTTAAAGCTCGGTTGGTATTTTCAACTTGTCCACTTGTTTGTGGATGATAAGCGGTTGAGATTTTATGAGTTACTCCATATCTTTTGAAAACTTTCTCAAGTTGATTATTACAAAAATGAGTACCCCGATCACTTATTAAAGCTTTCGGTGTTCCAAACCTAGCAAAAAGACGTTTTAAAAAATTGACTACAACTCGTGCATCGTTAGTTGGGAGAGCTTGTGCTTCCACCTATTTAGATACATAATCAATGGCAACGAGAATGTAGAGATTATTATGAGATTTTGGAAATGGACCCATAAAGTCAATACCCCAAATGTCAAATACTTCACATACTTGAATGACATTTTGTAGCATTTCATCACGTTGACTTATTTTTCCGGCCCTTTGACATGCATCACAGGATTTGCAAAGAAGGTGTGCGTCTTTGAAAATTGTAGGCCAATAGAATCCAGCATCGTAAACCTTTCTTGCTGTGAGCTGAGGCCCATAATGCCCTCCTGTTGGTCCTGTGTGACAATGGTTTAAGATTTTACTAGCTTCATCCCCGAATACACATCGGCGTATTATTCCATCGGGACAACTTTTAAACAAATGTGGATCTTCCCAGAAATAGTGTTTTATATCACTAAAGAATTTATTTCGTTTTTGTTACGACAACCCTTTTTCAAGGAATCCACATACTAAGTAGTTTGCATATTCTGCAAACCATGGAATTTCATTATAATCTATCTTCAATAGATATTCATCAGGAAAGTTGTCTTGTATGGCCGATTCATTTAGAACTTCTAATTCAGGATTTTCAAGACGAGAAAGATGATCAGCGGCGAGATTTTCTGCTCCCTTTTTATCTCGGATTTAAATATCGAACTCTTGTAAGAGTAAAATCCAACGGATTAATCTTGATTTAGCATCTTGTTTCAACAATAGGTATCTAAGAGCAGAATGGTCGGTATAGACCACCGTTTTAGCTAGAACGAGATATGAACGAAATTTGTCAAAAGCAAAGACAATAGCAAGGAGTTCTTTTTCAGTAGTTGTGTAATTTGTTTATGCTCCTTGTAACGTCTTACTAGCATAATATATAGGTTGAAATCGTTTTTCAATCCTTTATCCTAAAACGGCTCCCATTGCAAAATCACTCGCATCGCACATGAGTTCAAACGGTAGATTCCAATTTGGAGTTATCATAATCGGTGCATTAGTGAGTTTTTCTTTAAGAATATTAAAAGATTTGATGCATTCATCTGAAAAGATGAATGGAGCATCCTTTTATAGGAGTTTATTCATAGGAGTGGCAATTTTAGAAAAATCTTTTATGAAACGTCGGTAAAAACCTGCATGCCCTAGAAAACTCCTAACTCCTCTAACATTGGTGGCATGTGGAAGTTTAGCAATTACATCTACTTTAGCTCTATCCACTTCAATTCCTTCCTTTGAAATTTTATGACCAAGAACGATGCCTTCTTTAACCATGAAATGACATTTCTCCCAATTAAGTACTAGATTTGATTGTTCGCATCTAATAAGCATTCGTTCAAGATTAACTAGACATGATTCAAAAAGTATCACTGAAGACTGAAAAGTCATCCATGAATACTTCCATGCATTCTTCTATCATGTCGTGAAAAATTGCCATCATGCACGTTTGAAAGGTTGCAGGGGCGTTGCAATGTCCAAATGGCATGCGTTTGTAAGTAAAAGTACCATAAGGGCACGTGAATGTGGTTTTCTCTTGATCCTCGGGTGCTATTGGAATTTGAAAATATCCGAAAAAACCATCAAGAAAACAATAGTAACTATTTCTGGCTAATCTTTCCAACATTTGATCAATGAAAGGTAAGGGAAAGTGATCTTTTCTGGTGGCGTCATTTAATTTTCTATAATCAATACAAACACGCCATCCTGTTACAGTCCTAGTAGGAATAAGCTCATTTTTTTCATTTGTGATGACAGTCATGCCACCCTTCTTAGGTACGCATTGAACCGGGCTTACCCATGGACTATCAGAGATTGGATAAATTAAACATGCATCAAACAGTTTAATAATTTCTTTCTTAACAACATCTTGCATATTCGGATTTAGTCTTCGTTGGCGTTGCACATACGTTTTATGACCTTCTTCCATAAGGATTTTATGTGTGCAATACGAAGGACTTATTCCTTTAATATCATGAATCTTCCATGCAATAGCTGGTTTATGAGCTTTTAGCACAAAAATGAGTTGAGATTTTTCATTTTTAGTAAGAGAAAACAATATTATTACAGGTAATTCAGATTCACCATGTAAATAAGCATATTCCAAATAGTTTGGAAGTGGCTTTAACTCTAATATCGGTGGTTCTTCTATCGATGATTTATATCGATATCTGTCTTCTTCTTTTAGCATTTGAATTTCTTCTGTTGTTGGTTCATATCCATTAGCCATAAGTGTAGCTAACATTTCAATTTCATCAATTGGTTCAGTTCCTTCTCCTAAAGAACATTCCCCTGTTCCTTGTAATTCTGGAAATTCTTCTAACAATTCTGCATGTGAATCTATAGTTTGTATATAATAACATGTATCATCTGCAGATTGCGGTTGTTGAATGACTTTATCAACAGAAAAGGAAACACGCTCGTCCTCTATACTTAGGGTCAGTTTCTTACCAAACACGTCTATTATTGCTTTAGCCGTGTTTAAGAATGGTCTTCCTAATATGAGAGGAACTCGAGAATCTTCTTTCATGTCCAGAATAACAAAATCTACTGGAAATACTAAAGTACCAACTTTAACTAGCATGTTCTCCATTATTCCTCTAGGATATTTTACTGATCGATCGGCTAGTTATATACTTATTCGTGTTGGTTTCAATTCTCCAAGGTCTAGTTTAGCGTATAGTGAATACGGCATTAAATTTATACTAGCACCTAAGTCTGCCAATGCTTCTATTGAACTAAGACTACCCAGAAAACATGGAATTGTGAAACTTCCTGGATCAGATAGTTTTTCTAGTATTTTATTCAACAGCACTGCAGAACAATTAGCATTCATAGTAACAGCCGAGAGTTCTTCCATTTTCTTTCTATTTGTGATTAGATCTTTCAAGAATTTGGAATATCTAGGCATTCCTGATATTACATCAATGAAAGGAAGATTAACATTTATCTATTTAAACATATCCAAGAATTTGGATTGCTCGGCTTCAAGTCATTCTTTTCTCATTTTACTCGGGTAAGGAAGTGGTGGTTGGTATGGTTTAACATAAGGTTTAGCCTTAACTGTGTTATCTTCATTAACCTTTTCAACTACCGGTTCTGTTTCCTTATCTTGATCAGGCTGTGGTTCTTGTGGAGTAGGAATAGCATCATCAGAAAATATAGGCATTTCAGGTGGTTTAAGTGTAATACCACTTCTTGTGATAATAGCTTTAGCTGTTTCATTCCGGGGGTTAGTATTTGTATCACTAGGTAGACTTCCCGGTTTTCTTTCACCTATCAACCTTGCTAGATTGCTCACTTCTTGTTCCAAATTTTGAATAGAAGCTTGTTGATTTTTCTAAATGCTTGAGCATTTTGTTCATTCGTTTGTTTCTGAGATGTTAAAAATTGAGTTTGAGATTCAACTAGCTTCGACATCATGTCTTCTAAATTTGGCTTTTTATCATCGATTTGTGGTGGTTTGTTTTGAAAAATAGGTCTTTGCTGATTGTAAGTATTATTGGATACTTGTTGATTGCTAGGACCTTGTTGGTTGTTGTATGGAACATTTCAGTTATAATTCTGATTTTGATTGTAGATTGGTCTTGGCGGTTGATAATTATTCTGATAATTATTTCCATGCCTTTGGTTTATGTATGAAACATTCTCTCTTTGTTCCATTGTTAGTTCAATACTGAGACAATCTTTTGTCAAATGTGGTCCTCCACACTGCTCACAAATAATTCTTATTGAATGAATATCCTTAGTTATCTTTTCCATTCGTCTCTCGACAACATCTATCTTTGCGGAAATGAAATCTAAGTCATGGCTAGAATCGGCACTAGCTGCTTTAGATGATCTAACGATATCTTTTTCTTGATGCCACTCATGTGAGTGGGAAGCAGTGTTATCAATAATTTTGTAAACGTCAGTTGCGGTTTTCTTCATAATGGAACCACCAGCTGCTATATCTATGTCTTTCCTTGTAGTGATGTCGCATCTTTGGTAGAATATTTGTACTATTTGACAAGTGTCTAAACCATGTTGCGGACATCCTCTCAATAACTTTCCAAATCTTGTCCATGCTTCATATAAAGTTTCATTTGGCTTTTGCGTGAACGTAACAATTTTTCCTTGAAGTCTTACGGCTTTAGATGCCGGAAAGAATTGTTTAAGAAATTTTTCAACTAAAACGTCCCATGTATCAATCGCCCCTTCAGGTAACGATTCTAACCAATCTTTGCTTCTCCCTTTAAAGTCCAGGGAAATAACATGAGATATATCTGTTCATCCTCAACTTCTCTTATTTTAAATAGAGTACAGATCCTATTAAAGGTACGAAGATGTTCATTTGGATCTTCCTTCGGCGCACCACTAAATTGGCATTGATTAGTTACCATGTGTAGGATTTGTCCTATGATTTCATAATCTGGCGCATTTATGTCTGGTTGAGTAATTGCGTGACCTTGGCCAGTGCGTTTAGCTCGCATTCGGTCTTCCATACTTAAAGGTTCCAAATTTTCCATGATTGAATTTGTTGAATCTGAATCACTAGAGGATTCTGATTTAACGGTTGGTTCCTCGACAATTTCTGTTTGAATGATTGGTGGTTCCGGAGGAAAGATTAATGGTTCAGGATCTCTGAATTGTCCCTGAATATCCTCCGGATTCTCAATTGTGAGGTCGGGTTTAAAAAATGGATTATCGGAAATTTGAATTGGAGTACTTGGTCGACTGGATGACGATTCTAAAGAAAAATCAACGGCAACAATATTGGCTAGATGTCTTGATCTGGTTACAGGTGGTGAACGTACGAAATGTGGTGAACGTTTTGCTCGGTGCATTCACTGAATATCCTATTAGTTATAAAAGATAAAAAATTATATAAGTTATCAAAATAGTAGACTTTTCTGCGTTTGCCCACGTTTCGAATAGCCAATAGATGCAGCAGGGAGCCAGAACCCTTTTAATCGGAAGCTCACAACTCAGCCACTAACAAATCCAACTATTACTACGAAACAGAAAATTTGGATGTCTATCAATTTAACCACTTAAAATAATTTTTCGTTGAAATTTAAAGAAATTTTAGATAAGAAATAGAAAAAAAATTCTAAGTCCTAAAAACTAGAGCGGCGAAAAAATAAGAAAGAAAAAGAGCGCGTCAGAAAAACGTCGAAAAATAAAAGGTCGAAAAATAAAAATAAGAAAGTAGCGCGTCGAAACTAAAAAGGAACTAAAAACTAAGAATTAAAAGTTGCGTCTAAAAATATTAAAGTTTAAAAGAAATACTATATCCAAAACGGTAATAACTTAAAAAGGTACTAAAATTTATAAAACGGCGTCGAAAAATTCTAAAGCACCTAAATCTTAGTCTAAAGAACAAGCACTTACGGGATTTTACGGCAAAGCCTAAAAATCTAGACATAAAAAAAATAACTACGGCAAAAACTATAACTTAAAACTAAATACGAGCGAAAAATACAAATATTACGAAGAAACGATTAAAAAGATACAAAATATAAAAATAAAACTTAAAGTTGTAAAAAGCACAATTTTTATAAAAATATTATTTTTATATTATTTATTTATAAAAGTATTAATTTTATAATTTATTAAAACTAATTAAACTAAATGCTACAAATTAAATAATAAAATTAAACTAATTAATATATAATTAAAACCCTAATTAGGTTTATATTAATAATTATTATTAATTAAAAACCCTAATTTCTGTCGGCAGAGGTATCAGACGGGTCAAATCAAGCCATGCGATCGCATGGTTTGATAGTTAAATTTCCATGCGGTCGCATGAAGTAAGGTTTCGGGCCAGGCTTTGGGCTGCAACAGTGATTGGGCCGAGTGGTTTTTACTACTTTTTTTTTTTCTGTTTTATATATTTATATAAAAATATTTATATAAAACTTATATTTTTACAAACTAAAATAAAAATAAAGAAACTTTATAAAACTTATATATTTAACAATCTCTTAAAAATATATAAATTTTGTTTTTCTTTTTATATTTTTGTATTTTTAATATTTAAAACGTATATTTTTTTATACAAAGAACTTAATAAAAAAATTCTTTTTTTATAGCGTTGCGCTTTCGGCGTTTTAGTGTTCTCCCGGGCAGCGGCGCCAAAAATACTTGATGTGCGTAGAGGTGTATACAAAATAGTTATATTTTTACAAGGAAAATACTATTAAATACGATACAATTTTACACAAGTTATTTATTTATTTATAGAGTGGATATACCTAAACCTTGCTACAACACTTATAGGCAGTGTACCTAATCGTATAGTAGTGTAGTTTTTAGTAAGTCCGGTTCGTCCACAGGGAACTCGCCAAGTTTAACGCTATATTTTTTTAAAACTATATTTGTAAATAAATATATAAGTAGTATTATTATTATAAAAAGGGGGTTTTTACCATTTAATGACCGGTTTGTCGATTTTAAAATTTTAGTCGCAGTTAAAACCTATTGTAAAATATTAAAAATAAATATAACTTAAATTAAAGCGTAAATTAAATAACGATAATGAAATTGCGATAAATAAAAGTGCGATAAAATAAAATTGCGATAATTAAAGAGTACGATAATTAAAAGTGCAATTAAATAAAATGACAATAAATAAAAGTGCGATAATTAAAAGTGCAATTAAATATGAAATAAAATAAATTATGCTTATTTAAACTTCTGTAATCATGATGTTTGACGTGTTGATTTTAGTTTATTCCCATGGGTTAATTGTCCTTTGTCCTGGATTATTTGATATGTCCATACGGACTTGTCCATAATAGTCCATCAGTCATAATCATAAAATGCGGAAGTCTTCGTCAAATTATTCTTATTCCCGAAGTCAAATATTCCAACTAATTATGGATTCGAATTGTAACAAGGTCTTAATACTTTGTTTAATGAATACACCAGGTTATCGACTGCGTGTAGTCCAAGGTTTTACTACTTTGTTAACAATTACACCAATTACCCTTGAATGTAATCCACCCCTGTTTCAACAAGTCTATTAACTATTAATCCAGTTCCGTGTCCAGTAAAATGAACAATTATTGGTATTTATAGATATCCCGCCCACCGTACCCAGTCAAGCGTATGTGATTATATATAAATACATCAAATTATAAGTCTATATATTAAATCAATGAGGTATCATTTAGTTAATATAAAGCCCATTAATAGCCCATAGTCTAATTTCCACAAGTGTCGTTCGTTTATCCAAACCCCAATTATGGTCCAAAGCCCAATTACCCAATTTCAATATTTAGCCCAACATCACGATTACTTCGGCATTAAATAAGCATAATAATAACTTAGCTACGAGACATTAATTTAAAAAGGTTGAACATAACTTACAATGATTAAAAATAGCGTAGCGTTACACGGACAGAATTTTGACTTACACCCTTACAACATTCGCTAACATACCCTTATTATTAGAATTTAAAATTAAAATTAAAATTATAATATAAATATATATATATATATATATATATATATATATATATATATATATATATATATATATATATATATCGTTGAGTGAATGAAGAAGAAAAAGATATATAAATTCGTCCGAAAATGCTGAAATTTATAGATGTGGCCAGGTAACTGGTGCCATGCGATCACATGGATTCTTCTCTTCCAGGCCATGCGATCGCATGGCCTGCTTTTCCAGGTCACATGTCTTTGTTTGCTAGTTTGCCGACGGTTTAATAAATAAATATAATATATAAATAATTTTAAGAATTATTTAAATATTATATTATATTTATGTGCATAGTTGACTTGTAATTTTTAGTCCGTTGCGTCGAGCGTTGAGAGTTGACTCTGGTCCTGGTTCCGGATTTTCGAACGTTCTTACGTACAATTTAATATCTTGTATTTTGCGTTTCGCGGCTCGTACTCTTGTAATTTTGAGACGTTTCTCATCAATAATTTGAACCACTTTGATTGTACTTTGTACTTTTGAGCTTTTTGGTCATTTTTGTCTTCAATTCGTCAAATCTGTCTTTTGTCTTCACCTTTTATTATTTAAACGAATATTACTTGTAAATTGAACACTTGCAACTAAAAGCTTGTCTTTCTTGAGGGATAATGCTATGAAATATATGTTCATTTTTAGCATTATCAAAACCTTTTCTCCTGTTGTTAAACATGTTACTGTCAGATGTGTTGTCACTTTAGCTGTTCAGTTTGATTGGCCTTTATTTCAACTTGACATAAATAATGCTTTTTTGTATGGAGATTTGCATGAAGAAGTATATATGAAGTTGCCAGAAGGCTATTTTTCTAGTAATGACACTAGAGTTTGTAAATTAACTAAGTCATTGTATGGCTTAAAGCAAGCTCCAAGACAGTGGAATTCAAAATTGAATTCTGCCTTGATTGAGCATGGCTTTAAACAAAGTGTTTGTGATTATTCTTTGTATGTTAAAAGTGATGGAGATATTCTTATTATTCTTCTTGTATATGTTGATGATATTGTCATTACTGGAAACAACTTGACTGAAATAGAAAAGTTTAAAACTTTCTCAAAACAAAGTTTATGATTAAAGATCTTGGAAAATTGAAATACTTTCTTGGTGTTGAAATTTTACAAAGTAAAAAAGGAATTTGTATGAATCAAAGAAAGTATTGTTTGGAATTATTAAATGATTATGGTATGCTTGGTTGTAAACCTATAGGTACACCTATTGAACAAAATATGAATGTTGCATGTGAACCAAGTATTAAAGATGGATTACTTAACAATATTACTGAGTATCAGAAATTGGTAGGAAGATTGATTTATTTAACTCTTACTATACCAGATATTTCATTTGTTGTTCAAGTATTAAGTCAATATATGCATGCACCTTTGCTCTCTCATTTTAATCTTGCTTTTAGAGTTTTAAGGTATCTCAAGAAGGCTCCAGGCCAAGGAATTCAATTTGTTAAAAGTGATTCATTTAAAATGCATGCTTATTGTGATTCTGATTATGCAAAGTGTAAACTTGATAGAAAATCTGTTTCTGGTTACTTAGTATATTTCTGTAACTCTTTAATATCTTGGAAAAGTAAAAACAAGCAACTGTTTCAAGGTCCTCAGCAGAAGCCGAGTATAGGGCAATGGCTTCTGTTGCTTGTGAAATTATTTGGGTAAAAGATTTGCTTAAAGATCTTAACATTGATGTTGAATTGCCTGTAAGTTTGTTCTGTGATAATAGTTCTGCATTA
This sequence comes from Rutidosis leptorrhynchoides, assembly GCF_046630445.1. NCBI lineage: Eukaryota > Viridiplantae > Streptophyta > Magnoliopsida > Asterales > Asteraceae > Rutidosis > Rutidosis leptorrhynchoides. Next base: position 113,900,477 of record NC_092336.1, read on the forward strand.
CAGCTTGCAGCTAACCCTATTTTCCATGAAAGGACAAAACATTTTGAAGTAGATGTTCATTTCATAAGGTAAAAAATAGCTGCAGGTGTTATAGAAACAAAAAAGATTAATTCTGCAGATCAACTTGCAGACATTCTCACCAAGGGGTTAAGTGTTGGTCAACATGAATAACTGATTGGCCAGTTGGGATTGTTAGACTTGTTTCATGTAACGACCCGACCCAATATCCAAACAATTACGCAAAAAAAAAAAAAAATTTATTACAGATGGGGTGTGCGGCGCGCAGCACCCTATGGTGCGCGGCGCGCACAAGCCTATTTCAGTTCTGTCCGGATTCGTAAATTTTCAAATAAAGATCTCCCACTTCCCAACATATTTAGACGAAACGCTTTTCACAACATGATATAATAGTTAAAACTCACACGATTCAATAATAAATAAGTTTTACAAAACCGGGCCCACATATGTCGTAATACGAGTTTCGTACAAAAAGTATAAGTTTCAACCGAATTATTTTAAATTTCAAACGACACTAGAGCATGATGTTTGGGGGTTAAACTACCCAACTCTCGGTCAAACTTCAAAAGCTAACACATCCAAAAGCGTCCCCTATCAAAACAAAGCGGGATCTCTAATCCAATCGAACGCCCTTACCCTTGTCAACGCCCAAGCCTATAAAAAGGTAAACAACGAGAGGGTAAGCAAAGCTTAGTGAATGCAATAATTATACATACACATATATAACCTACTTACTTGCAATCACTTACACAATACCGCATACAAGCTAGCAATTCGACAACTATGCAAACATTATGCATATACCAATATCCGCAATCATAATAAGCTAGCGATTCCAAAAGCATATAGTTCACAATTAAATATGCTAGTACAAAATTCACACAACCATGGTTAACCAATCATACTAGGGAAAGGTACTCGAAAAAGACTGTCGGAGTTCATAACATCCATTAGTGTTACTTAAACACCGCGTAATCACTAATCCCCCAGGTGATGTCTTGAACACTGCGACTAACTCACCCCCATGACAATGTGGCATCTTGAACACCGCGACGATTCCATATGTCATTGAACACCGCTACAATTCCACTCCCATGACAATGTGGTGTCTTAAACATCGCGACAATACCACATGACAATCAAACCAATGAGTGGTGTCTTAAACACCGCGACAATACCACTCGTTACTTAGAATGTGGTGTCTTGAACACCGCGACAATTCCACATTCATACTACACAAATAAATACATTATATATGCACACGCATAATTATTCCACTCACCTTAACGATTCGGTGACGGTTTTATACTTCCGTAAGCTTCAAAGCAAAGTACATAATACAATAAGTACTTGATCAACACACAAACTAGTTGGACTAAATACAAACAACTTACACATGCGCATTTAATGACTTAATGCATTAAATGCCCCATTTTCACCCAAACCGTACACTAAAAGTCAAGACCACCACATATCACTAAAAGCTAGTGATTAAGGTCTAACAACACTAACTAATACATAATTTGGGTATTTCATACCCATCTTTCTCAATTAGGTCAATTATTACACATTTGACCACTTTAAGGTTAACACACCCATTTCGGGTCATCCACAAACCTACATAACACCCATTTACTAAACATCTAGGTGTGCTAGTAATTAACTAATCAATTTAGGCTCATAAACCCCAAATAACGTTTTAAAACCCTAGATTAGTTACTATTGAGTCTTCATGACTCAGTCTTACCCAAGAACACCCAAAATCACCAAATATGGGTTTTGTGTTCATCACTAACCCAAACCCTAACCCTTAAACAAATTAAAATAGGGAAATCAAGGTTAGAACATACCACCACAACCAAAACATAGCTAAAGACTAGGTGAACAACTTTAATACTTGAGCTTTAACCCGGATCAAGCTTCTTCCTCCTTGATTCAAGCTTTCTCTCACTTAAAGTGTTTTCTCTCTCTAGATTGAAGTGGAATTGAAGATAAGGTTGGTGATGAAGTTAAATGTGTTTCAACCACCACCAAACTAGCCATCTAATGCCCTATCTCATTCTCATGTGAAAAGACCACAATACCCCTCATTAAACTTAAATAAAAAGCTGGAATCCGCCAACAGCAGGCTATGAGCAGGCTATGACCCCTGTTTAACTATATACAGCTCCCCACACCATATGCACCCTATATACGCTACTGTACAGTGATTGTTTGGGTCTTACAACTCTCCCCCACTTGAATCGGAGCGCGTCCTCGCGATCCAAGCCGCATGACAAGAGGGAAGATAAACTTAACCAAACTCTTCGGATTCCCATGTAAACTCGAAACCCTTACTACGATGCCATTGGACTTTAAAAGTCCTCACTTCTTTATTACGCAACATGTTAACTTTTTCATCAAGAATTGCCATTGGTTCCTCAACATACTCTAATTTGTTGTTTAAGGAAATCTCATTCAACGGTACCCATGCCGTGTCATCCGCAAGACACTTACGGAGATGAGAAACATGAAATGTATTATGGATCCCCGCAAGCTCTCCGGGTAACTCCAAACGATACGCAACTTCACCGACGCGACCTAAAATTTTAAATGGCCCAATAAACCGAGGAGCTAACTTTCCCCATTTTCGAAATCGAATGACACCTTTCCATGGTGAAACTTTAAGCATCACCATGTCACCTTCTTGAAACTCAATCGGTCACCTTCGTTTGTCGACGTACGCCTTTTGCCTATCTTGAGCCTTTTTCAAATGTGCCCGAATCATATCAATCTTGCTATTCATCTCTAAAACCAAATCGGTACTCCCGATTTCTCTTTGACCAACTTCACCCCAACAAATCGGAGTTCGACACCTCCGTCCATAAAGCATCTCATAAGGTGGCATCCCGATACCAGTATGATAACTATTATTGTATGAGAATTCCACCAAGGCCAAATGCTCATACCAACTACCACCGAAATCAATAATATACGCCCGTAACATATTCTCTAATGTTTGGTTCGTACGTTCGGTTTGACCGTCTGTTTGAGGATTGTACGCCGTGCTCATTTTCAATTGAGTACCCATATCTTCGTGAAACTTTTCCCAAAACCGAGATGTGAAACGGGTATCTCGATCCGAAATAATAGATATAGGAACCCCGTGTCTCGATATCACCTCCTTGATAAACAACTTAGCCAAGGTCTCCGACGATATCGCTTCCCGAATGGGAAGAAACAAGGCACTTTTCGTCAATCGATCAACTATTACCCAAATCGAGTCAAATTGGGTTCTCGCCATTTTTGGTAACTTTGTGATGAAATCCATGGTAATGTGCACCCATTTCCATTTCAAAATTTCTAACGGTTGTAACTTACCATACGGATTTTGGTGTTCGGCTTTCACTTACAAACACGTGACGCATTGTTCAACATACTTAACAACATCACGTTTTATGCCCGGCCACCAATACTCTTTCCTCAAATCAAGATACATTTTCGTCGCACCCGGGTGAATGGAATACTTTGACTTATGTGCTTCATCAAGTAGCATTCGTCGATGATCACCCATTTTAGGCACCCACACTCTTCCTTGAAAAGATAACAAACCATGAGGACCTAGGGTAATAAACTCCATTTGTCCCACAATACGTTCCTCATGCTTGTTGTTAACAAAAGCTTCAATTTGAGTCTCGCCAAGCTTTACAAGAAAATCGTTAGTAATAATCATGCGTAACGATTCTACTCGTATCGCCGGATGTTGACTCTTTCGACTTAATGCATCCGCGACCACATTCGCCTTACCAGAATGATAAAGTATTTCACAATCATAGTCTTTCACCATATCCATCCATCTACGTTGATGATAATTCAAATCTCGTTGATCAAAAAGATGTTTTAAGCTTTTGTGATCCGAATAAATCGTACACTTGACACAGTACAAGTAATGGTGCGAAATTTTCAACGCATGAACCACCGCCGCCAATTCAAGATCGTGAGTCAGGTATCTTGTTTCGTGTTCCTTTAATTGTCGAGAGGCATAAGCGATGACTTTACCTCTTTGCATTAGAACACACCCGATCCCATTTAAAGAAGCATCACAATAAACCGTCATGTCTTCTACACCTTCCGGCAAAACTAACACCGGAGCTTGACACAACTTCTCTTTTAACAATTGAAAAGCAATTTCTTGTTCGTTTTCCCAATTAAATCTCGCGTTCTTTCTCGTTAACTTTGTCAATGGAGAAGTGATTTTAGAAAAGTCTTGGATAAACCGACGATAATAACCGTCCAATCCGAGAAAACTTCTGTAACATCCTCAATCGGGCCTAACTGTAAGATTACTAATTTACCCTTAAGTTCGTGTTGATTAAATATATGTTTTAATTTTAAGTTAATATTTATTATTAAATAATAATGTAGTTAGGACCAGTTTGTCACAGGGGTCACAGAACATGTTTGTTTATTTAATTTGGACTTCGTTTGGGTTGCCAAATGATGTACAAAAGATATCAGATAACTGATAAATACCCGTGTGTTGCACATTGTAGGAATTAACTTAATTAAGTGGCTAGTGGTGTCTTCTTTCTTCCCATTTCTAGATTTTTCTCAAACACTTCGTACTCTCATCCCTTCCAACTACCAAACCCTAATCTTTGATCCTTCTTTTAGAGCTCATATCATTTACATCTTCTTGTTCTCTGTGATTTTGTGATCATTTTAAGGTAAGCTTCTCGTAGATTCATGTAGTGATTCTTGCTCAAAATTGGGTTTTAGTGTTCTTGAGTAAAAGTTAGGTTTTGATGCTTGATTCTTGATCTTAAGTGTTTGTTGTGCTTAATTGATGTTAGAAATATGTTTTATATAGTTTATATGATATTTTGGAAGTGGTTTTGGTGTTAAATCTTGTAAAAATCGAGTTTTTGGGCCAAAATGGCAAAAATCAGCGTGCTTGACCTGTTCTTCTGCTCCCACACTTCTGACAGGTCACTCGTACGAGTGACCACGCGTTTGAGGCTCAACCATGCGGTTGGGGACTCACTCGCACGAGTGAGGTCTTGTCCGCACGAGTGAGCACTGGTCAGATTTTGGTAAACTTGAAAAGGATGTAACTTTCAAACCGTAACTCCGTTTTCGATGAATAAACTATAGTTGGACTCATATTGAAGTTTAATTTACAATGATAAGGTTTTAAGAAGCTAGATAAAATTTTATTTTGGTCAGAATTAGTGATTTTTAAGTGTATGCCTTGTTGTGCACGTTTTTGAGTGTCGTTATGGGTTGAACTTATGATGTAGACTTATCATATAGTGATTACATGATTGTAGGTATTAATTTAGTGTATGAATTGATGTTTTACATTGTGCTTTTGGGTTAAAACTCGTATAAATAGTTGCTGCTACTGTTCTTCATCACTCGCACGAGTGAGCCTTCACTCGTACGGTTGAGGTAGTCAACCGTGTGGTGGACCGTGCGAGTGAGTGGTGATGGAAACTTATGATTTGATTATGATGGTATGTACTATTGAGACGTGACTTGTACGGATCAGATTAGTCACTGTAGGATGTTTGGTCATAGACCAAACGTACGAGTAATCTGTCACCTATACGGTTGAGTGTTCTCAAACGTACGATTGAGAGTGTTACTCGTACGGTTGGCAGACCAGTTGTTAAATGCTTAAGTGTTGGTATTTAGTGTTATTGTTTTGTTGTCAGGTTGTTATCGAGACATTATAACTAACTTGTGTATATGTCTTTCTCGGGAGAAAAGGTAAAAGAGAAGGTTCAGTGATTAGACAGCTGAACACCTTCTCAATTGCTGGTAATCGGTGAGTGGGACTAACTGGAGTATATAGTAAACAGTAGCATGTTATATTATGATTTCCATGCTTGTTAGATATACTATTGATACTGTTAGTTAGTCTGTGGTGATGAATGCATGTTAGTTGATGCTTATCTGCTGGAGCCCAGTGCGTCCCTATTGTGTGGTAGCCTCGGTAGGAGAGATCAACCTGCGGGTTGGGTTCCTCTGTGATAGCCTAGACAATCGTGGTGTATATATATGTGAATGACGCGTCCGTCGTGTGTGGATTATGTATATACAACACGGTGGTGGAGGAACTTCTGGTAAGCCCCAGTCCGATCAGCTGGTGGTTAATGGTTTGGCCGAGCCGCCAGAGTCTCTGTACAAGGTACTTGGGTGATGTTTGTGTATTAGACTATGTGACATGATTAGTATAACACTTCTGTATGCTATGGCCTGTAGTTAGTCGTACTCACTTAGCTTCGTGCTAATTCCCCTCCATCTCCTCCCTGCAGGTTGTAACTTTGTAGATATTGCTTTTGGGAGAAGACCGGCATGCTAATGTTATGTTTGACAGTGTTTAACTCTGATGGAGTCTTTTATCATATGAACTGTATTCTTTTGTAAACTGAATGTAATTACGTCTCTTCCATTCAAAACATGTATTTTATGATGTTGTCATGTGACACTTATAAAGTGTATTTGGTAATAAATAAATAAATGCTTCCGCCACGTATTTAAAAAAAAATAGCGGTGTCACAAGTTGGTATCAGTGCTTGGTTTGGCAGCATGCGCATTGTGATCTGAATGCCATGTTCCCAAACTTAGTAGAGTCATGTCAAACATAACATGCCGAGGATGGGTTAAGTGAGTACTACGACAGGTTATGTGTTGATAGTACTAACAGAGTTTATACTAAGCTTTGGTGTGAGTGTTGTGGTAGTGCAGTAATGGCAGATAATTAAGCAAACTCTACTGGCCCCACTGTCCCTGAAACTGGTATTTTCAGAGCTCCCGAGGAAGATAGACATTTTTCATCGGAAGAGGAAACCTCACAAGAAGTTATAAACCTTCAGAGTCGATTACTAGAAGCTCAGGAGAAAATTAAGGTATTAGAACAAGAACGGGCGCAATGGAACCCCAATACCATTGCGTTAAACACAACTTTTCCTTCAAACCTTTATACCCAAGCCGGTGGCAGTTCTCAGTCACAGTTTCCTCAAACCACCTATCAAAACCTCCAAATGCCATTCCCTTTTAACCAGGCATTTCCAAACCAAATGATGTACTCATTTCAAGTTTCCGAGATGAAAAAGATGTGTACCTATATGAAACAACCCAACCCGTACTCCGTACGATAAATTTTTTATGTAGACCAAATCACAAGTTCCATTAAACCATACAACCATTACCAATGTTTACAAAAGGGCACAAAGGCCATTAGTTAAGTAAATATAAGTTTGACCGAATACAATGATAGTTTATAAACCAAACGACCCAACGAGCATGGTTTGGGACTAAACTACCCAAAAGGTGGTCAACTTCCAAAAGCTCCTACAAGCACATCATCAAGGACATCTAGTGTCCGACAATCCCCTTCCCTTTATCCTCGCCTGCAACTAAAAAGATAAACAACGAGAGGGGTAAGCTAGCGCTTAGTGAATGCAATAATTATACATGATCATATATAACCTACTTACTTGCATACACTTACACAATACCACATACAAGCTAGCAACTCAACCAACATGAAATCCATCATGCATAAACTACTATCCACGTTCCACATCAAGCTAGAAATAGTATTAGCATATAGTTCACAATATAATATGCTAAGTACAATTCGCACAACCATGGTTAACCAAGTATACAAGAGAACGGTACATGAAGGTCCGTTGGAGTTCATAACATCCACTAGTGTTACTTATACACCGCGTAATCACTAGTCCCCCGGGTGATGTCTTAAACACCGCGACTAACTCACCCTTACACAATGTGGCGTCTTAAACACCGCGACGAATCCACACTTCATTCAATACAATGAGTGGTGTCTTGATCACCGCGACACTTCCACTCTCATGATATTGTGGTGTCTTAAACACCGCGACAATTCCACAAGTCAATTACACAATGAGTAGTGTCTTAAGCACCGCGACAATACTACTCGTTACCTAAAATGTGGTGTCTTGAACACCGCGACACTTCCACATTCATACCACACAAATAAATACATTATATACGTTCACGCATAATTATTCCACTCACCTTGACACAAGGATGATGAATATTCGCTTCCAAACTCAAAGCCAAGTACCTAATACATTAAATACCCATTCAATACATAAACTAGTGGAATTAACCACATTACAATTACTTGGGCATTTAATGACTCAATTCGCTTTAAATGACCCAACTACATCACAACCGCCCTCTTAATGGCCAAGACTCGACTTTAGTTACCAACATTAGTGCATTAAAGTCTACTAGCCTCAATTGACATCCACCTAGGGTAATTTACACCCATTTTACCCAAACTAGGTCAACTAGTACATTCTTGACCCATTTTGACACTTTCACATCCAAACTAGTCAAACATAACCCAAATGACATCTCTTTTAATTTTAACAAATGTTTAATGCTTTTAATATCATTAACACTTTCAACTCACAATTACAAGGCCAAAACCCTAGATTATGGCCATTAGGGTTTCATTACAACAACCTAACCCAAATTCACCCATTTTACTCCCAAATGGGTCATACAAGCTTCTATTAACCAAAACCCTAGCCATAATCAATTAAAACTCGAAACTTAGAGTTAGAACTTACCGAGAATATCACCACGTAGCTAGAGTCACAAGGAACAACTTTAATACTTGCTCCAAAGATCAACCCTAAATCCTTCCTCTCTCAATCTCACTTTGAATCCAAATGGGTGTTAGAGTTTTGGGAGAGAAATTGAAAGAAAATGAAAAAGGAAAATGAAATAAATGAACTAGTGGACCAGATTTAATGCACCCATCTGATCTATACGTCCATTTACCATTTTGCCCCTCAAAATCTCTTAATTTAACCTAAAACCGGGACCTGGCCAGCAGGCCTGCCGCGGCGCGGCACTAAACGTCGCGGCGCGACGAATCAAAGTAAAATTCACCATGCTTAAGTCCTGTTCTGATCTGGAAAAGCTTGATGGGTCACGGCGCGTACCCGTTTGTCGCGGCGCGACATACGCCTGGGTCTGGCCACTTCGACTAGTTAGTCAAATTTCCAAGGTTTCCACAACTAATTCCTTCATTCTCGTTCCCAATACACGTCTAAGCCTCACATCTAAGTCTCACGAGACCTAACACTACACAAGCTCATTTGTACACTTATATACGCACATGTTAACTAGCACACAATAAATTATATATATACGTTTATCTATACAATTACGCATAAGCTTCCGAATCATAACGTACAAATGGTTAAATGTGTACCTTTAGTCACGTACGGGAAAAACGGGATGTTACAACTCTCCCCCACTTAGATCGGAGCGCGTCCTCGCGATCCAAGCCGCATGACAAGCCGGAAGATAAACCAAAGCAAACTCTTCGGATTCCCATGTAAACTCGGAACCCTTTCGATGTCGCCATTGCACTTTGAAGGTTCTAACTTCCTTGTTCCGCAACATCTTAACCTTTTCATCAAGGATTGCAACCGGTTCTTCCGCATACTCTAACTTGTTATTCAAAGTAATCTCATCCAATGGCACCCAAGTCGAGTCATCCACAAGACACTTGCGAAGATGGGAAACATGGAACGTATTATGAATTCCCGCAAGTTCTTCGGGTAACTCTAATCGATAAGCAACCTCACCAACACGTGCCAATACCTTGAAAGGACCAATAAACCGAGGAGCTAACTTTCCTCACTTTCTAAACCGAATCACACCCTTCCATGGAGAAACCTTAAGCATCACCATATCACCTTCTTGAAACTCAATCGTTCTTCTACCTTTATCGGCATAAGACTTTTGTCTATCTTGCGCCGCTTTAACTCGAGCCCGAATCATTTCAATTTTACTATTCGTCTCCAAAACCAAATCGGAACTTCCGATTTCTCGTTGACCCACTTCTCCCCAACAAATGGCAGTTCGACATCTACGCCCATAGAGCATCTCGTATGGTGGCATCCCAATACTAGCGTGGTAACTATTATTGTATGAGAATTCCACCAAGGGTAAGTGCTCGTCCCAACTTCCACCAAAATCAATAATACACGCCCTCAACATATCCTCTAGCGTTTGGTTAGTACGCTCGGTTTGACCGTCCGTTTGAGGATGATACGCCGTGCTCATTTTTAATTGAGTACCCATATCTTCATGAAACTTGTTCCAAAACCGAGATGTAAAGCGAGTATCTCGATCCGAAACAATAGATACCGGAACCCCATGTCTTGATATCACCTCCTTTATAAACAACTTAGCTAAAGTCTCCGATGATATCGTTTCCCGAATGGGAAGAAACAAGGCACTCTTCGTCAATCTATCAACAATCACCCAAATCGTATCGTATTGGGTTCGCGCCGTCTTCGGTAACTTGGTAATAAAGTCCATGGTAATGTGCTCCCATTTCCATTTCGGGACTTCCAATGGTTGTAACTTACCGTAAGGCTTTTGGTGTTCGGCTTTGACTTGTAAACATGTGACGCATTGTTCAACATACTTAACCACGTCACGCTTCATGTCGGGCCACCAATAATCTTTCTTCAAATCATAGTACATTTTCGTTGCACCCGGATGAATGGAATATTTGGACTTATGTGCTTCATCAAGTAGCACTCGCCGGTAATCCCCCATCTTAGGTACCCATACCCTTCCTTGAAAGGACAACAAGCCATGCGAGCCCATTGTAATGAACTCCGATTGGCCAACGATTCGTTCCGTGTGCTTATTGTGAACATAAGCCTCTATTTGATCTTCACCCATCTTTTCAAGAAAGTCATTAGTGATAATCAAACGTAACGATCCCACCTTTATCGCCGGATGTGTACTCTTTCGACTCAAGGCGTCCGCAACAACGTTCGCCTTACCCGGATGATAAAGTATCACGCAATCATAATCTTTCACCACGTCCATCCATCTACGTTGACGATAATTCAAATCTCGTTGAGTGAAAAGATGTTTCAAATTTTTGTGATCCGAATATATCGTACACTTGACACCATACAAGTAATGGCGCCAAATTTTCAACGCGTGCACTACCGCCGCCATCTCAAGATCATGAGTCGGGTATCTCGTTTCGTGTTCTTTTAATTGTCGAGAGGCATAAGCGATGACTTTACCTCTTTGCATCAGAACACACCCGAGCCCATTCAACGAAGCATCACAATAAACCACCATGTCTTCAATCCCTTCCGGTAACACCAATACCGCAGCTTGACATAACCTTTCTTTCAACAATTGAAAGGCGACTTCTTGTTCTTTTTCCCAATTAAATTTTACATTTTTCCTCGTCAACTTCATCAAAGGAGAAGCAATCTTAGAAAAGTCTTGAATAAACCGACGATAATAACCGGCCAATCCGAGAAAACTTCGGATTTCCGTAGGCGTAGTCGGTCGACTCCAACTTTTCACCGTTTCGATCTTCCCCGGGTCTACCTTAATACCTTCTTGATTCACAATATGACCAAGGAATTGAACTTCTCTTAGCCAAAATTCACATTTGGAGAACTTAGCATACAATTTCTCCCTTCACAACGTCTTCAACACTTCACGTAGATGGTGTTCATGTTCCTTCATACTCTTGGAATAAACGAGTATGTCGTCAATGAACACGATTACCGACTTGTCCAACATAGGTTGGCACACTCGGTTCATTAGATCCATGAATGCCGCCGGTGCATTCGTGAGACCAAAAGGCATAACCACAAACTCATAATGCCCGTAACGCGTCCGAAAGGCCGTTTTCTCGATGTCTTCCTCACGGACCCGCACTTGATGATAGCCGGACCGTAAATCGATCTTAGAAAAATACGTGGCACCTTGGAGTTGATCAAATAAATCGTCGATCCGAGGTAATGGATAACGATTCTTGATCGTCACTTTATTCAACTCCCTAGAGTCGATGCACATTCGCATGCTTCCATCTTTCTTTTTCACAAACAAAACCGGAGCACCCCACGGCGAGGAGCTTGGTCGAATGAAACCCTTCTCAAGCAACTCTTGGGTTTGATTAAGCAATTCTTGCATCTCCGTCAGCGCTAAACGATAAGGGGTTTTAGCAATGGGAGTAGCTCCCGGAACCAACTCGATGCGAAATTTGACTTGTCTTTCCTCCAGAACACCTGGTAATTCATCCGGAAAGACATCTTCAAATTCGTTAACCACCGGAATCTTACGAATAGGTGGTGGCTCATCATGAGTATCAACTACGTGAGCAAGATAAAACAAGGCACCGCTCTTGCGAAAACGTCGTGCCCTTGCATAAGTGCACAATGGTACGAATCTTCTCCGTCTATCGCCATGAATAATCAACTCTCCCCCACTTGGGGTCCTAACACGAATGAACTTATCATGGCATGCAATATCGGCTCTATAACGATCGAGCCAATCCATACCAACAACAATATCGAACTCACCCAAAGTCATCGGAATGAGGTCAATTTTAAACGTTTCGGTACCAAACACAACATCACAATTCTTACAAACATCAACCACTAGCGCCGTCTTGCCATCCGCTATTTCGACTTCAACCGGACGGCTCAACTTAACTAGCGGTTTATTCAACTTAGATACAAATCGAGGCGACACAAAAGACAAATTAGCACCGCTATCAAATAATATCTTGGCCGGTAGAGTTAACCAAGAAAGTACCTGAGACAACTTCGTTCGATTGTTTAGCTTCATCATTAGTCATCAAATAATTTCGACCCCGGCCCGTACCCGCCGCCTTCTCTAACCGCTTGACATGATCATTAACCAACTCGGGACACTCGGTCTTCTTGTGTCCTTCCTTCCCATAATTGTAACAAGTGAATTTTGTAGTAGAAGATGGTTTGGTGCAATCACGGGCCATATGTCCCATTCGCCCACAATTATGACAAGAATAGGGGAAATCCCCCGAAGCACCTTTCTTCACACTCCCCACACTCTCGGAGCCTTTCTTAAACTTCTTGCTAGAAAAATTAGATTGACTAGTAGCTTCAAATTTTTTCTTGCCCAAGGTAAGGCTATTCTTCCTCATCACAAGCGCCTCGAAACCCTTGGCCATGTTAAACAATTCGTCAAAGCTTTTCACCACATTCACACTTATCTTCTCTTGATAACTATCATTCAAGATCCGATAAAAATCTTCCTTTAACATCTTGTCGTTCCCGACATACTCAGGGCAAAATTGAGTTTTAGACAAAAACACGGATTTGAGAGTGTTCAAGTCCATCGACCCTTGCCTCAAGGAACGTAACTCGTCCTTTAGCCTAGTGAGATCAGCCGAAGTTCAGTATTCTTCGAAAAATTCCACCTTAAACTCATCCCAAGAAAAGTCCATGCATTGTTCTTCGCCATAGACTTGAATCTTTGCATCCCACCATAGCTTGGCATCACCTCTTAGCATGCTACAACCATACCTTGCCTTTTTATCGTTAGGGCACTCACATGTACGAAAAGCCCCCTCCATATCGGAGATAAACCGGGCACTCTTAAGTGGGTCCCGTTCACCATCAAAGGTAGGAGGTTGAGCATCCTTGAAGTTCTTAAAGAAAAAGTCTCGCCTCCCCACATTCTCTTCTTGAAGAACAATTTTAATTTGTTCCTTAACCATATCGACGACTTGTTCTTCAATAGTGTCTAGAAACATCTTCTTAATATCAACAAGAAAATCCGCCCTTTGGCGTTGAAAGATGGCCTCAACCTTGGCCGTGAACTCGGGGTCCTCGCTCGTGCCCCCATTATCGGTGTCGTGTCCGTTTCTCATCTTCATTCTATAAAACGGGAAAGATTAAACAACGAAACCAAAGACATGACACATATATACCATACCACCCCATCTCGCTCAACAATCGTCATACATCGCTCGTTTGACACGATTTGCACCCGTAGCAAGGGTAGCTAGTCATTGCTACACGAGCACGTCGCATTAACTTGCTAGTACAACGTCTATCTCGCTTGATGATTCCAACTACAACACAAAACAATGAGTGCATGGTTAGTTCATATAAACCTACGCACTACCATTCCCGATTCGACCCGAAGTCGTACAAGTCCCGCCTAAAAGCGTATACACATAAAAGTCTAAGTCTAGGCACCTATCTCAAGTCACCTAAATCCCTTAGACCATGCTCTGATACCACTTGAAACAACCCAACCAGTACTCCGTACGATAAATTTTTTTTTTTTATAATACACATTTACGCGCCAATTAAATATGTAGACCAAATCACAAGTTTCATTAAACCATACAACCATTACCAATGTTTACAAAAGGGCACAAAGGCCATTAGTTAAGTAAATATAAGTTTGACCGAATACAATGATAGTTTATAAACCAAACGACCCAACGAGCATGGTTTGGGACTAAACTACCCAAAAGGTGGTCAACTTCCAAAAGCTCCTACAAGCACATCATCAAGGACATCTAGTGTCCGACAATCCCCTTCCCTTTATCCTCGCCTGCAACTAAAAAGATAAACAACGAGAGGGGTAAGCTAGCGCTTAGTGAATGCAATAATTATACATGATCATATATAACCTACTTACTTGTATACACTTACACAATACCACATACAAGCTAGCAACTCAACCAACATGAAATCCATCATGCATAAACTACTATCCACGTTCCACATCAAGCTAGCAATAGTATTAGCATATAGTTCACAATATAATATGCTAAGTACAATTCGCACAACCATGGTTAACCAAGTATACAAGAGAACGGTACATGAAGGTCCGTTGGAGTTCATAACATCCACTAGTGTTACTTATACACCGCGTAATCACTAGTCCCCCGGGTGATGTCTTAAACACCGCGACTAACTCACCCTTACACAATGTGGCGTCTTAAACACCGCGACGAATCCACACTTCATTCAATACAATGAGTGGTGTCTTGATCACTGTGACACTTCTACTCTCATGACATTGTGGTGTCTTAAACACCGCGACAATTCCACAAGTCAATTACACAATGAGTAGTGTCTTAAGCACCGCGACAATACTACTCGTTACCTAAAATGTGGTGTCTTGAACACCGTGACACTTCCACATTCATACCACACAAATAAATACATTATATACGTTCACGCATAATTATTCCACTCACCTTGACACAAGGATGATGAATATTCGCTTCCAAACTCAAAGCCAAGTACCTAATACATTAAGTACCAATTCAATACATAAACTAGTGGAATTAACCACATTACAATTACTTGGGCATTTAATGACTCAATTCGCATTAAATGACCCAACTACATCACAACCGCCCTCTTAATGGCCAAGACTCGACTTTAGTTACCAACATTAGTGCATTAAAGTCTACTAGCCTCAATTGACATCCACCTAGGGTAATTTACACCCATTTTACCCAAACTAGGTCAACTAGTACATTCTTGACCCATTTTGACACTTTCACATCCAAACTAGTCAAACATAACCCAAATGACATCTCTTTTAATTTTAACAAATGTTTAATGCTTTTAATATCATTAACACTTTCAACTCACAATTACAAGGCCAAAACCCTAGATTATGGCCATTAGGGTTTCATTACAACAACCTAACCCAAATTCACCCATTTTACTCCCAAATGGGTCATACAAGCTTCTATTAACCAAAACCCTAGCCATAATCAATTAAAACTCGAAACTTAGAGTTAGAACTTACCGAGACTATCACCACGTAGCTAGAGTCACAAGGAACAACTTTAATACTTGCTCCAAAGATCAACCCTAAATCCTTCCTCTCTCAATCTCACTTTGAATCCAAATGGGTGTTAGAGTTTTGGGAGAGAAATTGAAAGAAAATGAAAAAGGAAAATGAAATAAATGAACTAGTGGACCAGATTTAATGCACCCATCTGATCTATACGTCCATTTACCATTTTGCCCCTCAAAATCTCTTAATTTAACCTAAAACCGGGACCTGGCCAGCAGGCCTGCCGCGGCGCGGCACTAAACGTCGCGACGCGACGAATCAAAGTAAAATTCACCATGCTTAAGTCCTGTTCTGATCTGGAAACGCTTGATGGGTCGCGGCGCGTACCCGTTTGTCGCGGCGCGACATACGCCTGGGTCTGGCCACTTCGACTAGTTAGTCAAATTTCCAAGGTTTCCACAACTAATTCCTTCATTCTCGTTCCCGATACACGTCTAAGCCTCACATCTAAGTCTCACGAGACCTAACACTACACAAGCTCATTTGTACACTTATATACGCACATGTTAACTAGCACACAATAAATTATATATATACGTTTATCTATACAATTACGCATAAGCTTCCGAATCATAACGTACAAATGGTTAAATATGTACCTTTAGTCACGTACGGGAAAAATGGGAGGTTACACTATAAACAGTTTCTTGATTGCAAACCTCCAGAATATCATGGTCACACAAACCCTACAATGACCCTTAATTGGCTGAGAGAAGTGGAGAGAGCATTAGAAGCATGTTTCTGTGAGCCTGAGTCTAGAGTGCTGTTTGCTAGTAGACTTTTGAAAGGTGAGGCAATGGAATGGTGGGACTCAATTACAGCATATTTGCCCAAGGAACAGATTAGCCAAATAACCTGGGAACAATTTGCTACTAAAGTTTGTGAGCAGTACTGTTCTGAATATGAAATGGAAAGGTTGAAAACCGAGTTTCTGAATATGAGGATGACGGAAAGTATGACCATTGATGAGGTTTTCAGAGACTTTACATCTAAGTTGAGGTTCATCCAATAGTAGGTACCGACTAAGAAGGATAAAATTCAGCATTTCATGTGGGTGATTAAGCCATAGTATAGAACAGTTGCGAGATTTGCAACAACCTTGGCGCAGGCTCATGAGATGGCTAAGGTTACTGAGGGTGATGTAATGGCAGCAAAAAGAGAAAGTTTGTGAGGTGGATCTTTTGGGGAAAAATTAGAAAATCAATCGGGTGGGCAGTCGACTCAGCAGTCGAGTAAGCAATACAATTTCCGTGATAAAAAGTTAGGCGGGTTTAAACAGAAAAGTAAGTTTGGTATTAGTGGATCGGGTTCAACTCAGTCTGGGTGGTGTAATATTTGTAAGTCGACCCATGTCGGTCCGTGTTGTCCAATGACTAGAAGGTGTTTGAAATGTGGAGTGTTAGGTCATGAATCAACAGCTTGTTCTTTTAAGTCTAATGTTTGTTGGAGTTTCCATCAAGAGGGGCATAGATCTGCAAATTGTCCATTTGCATCAAGAGCCGGTTCTGGGGCAGGGTTAGGGGCGAGGTCAGCAACTTCTGGAGGATCTTCTGCTTCTACTGCCAGGCAGAAGAGAAAGAATCCTCCAACAGCAGAGGCAAGGGCATTTCAGATGACGGTAGATGCTGCAACCGCTACCGATGACGTCATTACCGGTATGTTCTTGGTTAATTCCTTGCCAGCTCGTGTGTTGTTTGATTCAGGAGCGAATTGTTCTTTTATGTCCTTAGGCTTCTGTGATAAGTTGAAGTTGCCTGTTAGGATGTTAGATGTGCCTTTGGGAATAGAAGTAGCTGATGGTAAAATGGTTCCATGCACATCATCTGTGTTTAGAATTACCCTCGAAATCGACGGCCATTCCTTCCCTTTAACCTGTTTGTTGATACCTATACCTATCTTTGATGTAGTCATAGGCATGAATTGGTTAAGAGCTAATAGGGCTAATATTAAGTGTGATAAGAAGATGATTTCTTTCTGTTTGGCTGACGGATCCTGAGTGATAGCTAGGGGAGAGCGTAGTGGATTTAACTTTCCTATGGTTTCCCTAATGAAAGCTCAGAAGTTAATATCGAAAGGGTGTGATTCATTCTTAGCCTACGTGATCGATGTTAAGATAGAAAAGAAACAGGTGGCCGATATCCATGTTGTGTCAGAATTTCCAGAAGTGTTTCCAGATGATCTACCAGGGTTACCTCCAGTACGTGAAATAGAGTATAAAATCGATTTAGTTTCAGGTGCTACACCAGTTGCAAAAGCTCCTTACAGATTAGCTCCGTCAAAAATCCGAGAAATGATGTCTCAGATTCAGGAACTGTTAGATAAAGGGTTTATTCGATCAAGTTCTTCACCGTGGGGTGCTCTTGTTTTGTTTGTGAAAAAGAAAGATGGGTCACTTAGAATGTGTATAGATTACTGCGATTTGAATAAGAGAACAATCAAGAATAAGTATCCGTTACCAAAAATAGATGATTTATTTGATCAGTTACAGGGTGCTTCCTATTTTTCAAAGATTGATTTAAGTTCAGGGTATCATCAGGTACGTGTTGCAGAGAACGATATACCGAAAACAGCGTTCAGAACTAGATATGGTCATTATGAATTTTTAGTTATGCCATTCGGGTTAACCAATGCGCCTGCAGTGTTTATGGATTTAATGAACAGAGTGTGTCGTCAGTATCTTGACAAGTTTATGATTGTCTTCATAGATGATATCTTGATATATTCAAAAACCGAGAAGGATCATGCTACACATCTGAGGTTAGTGTTAGAACTTCTGAAACAGGAACAGTTGTACGCTAAGTTCTCCAAATGTGAATTTTGGCTGCGGGAAGTACAGTTTCTGGGTCATGTGATTTGTGAACAGGGTATCAAAGTGGGTCAGTCTAAGATAGAAGCTGTAATGAATTGGAACTCGCCGAAAACGCCGACAGAAATTAAGAGTTTTCTGGGTTTAGCAGGTTATTACCGCAGATTTATCAAAGACTTTTCCAAAATAGCAGGCCCATTAAATAAGTTAACCAGAAAAGATGTAGCCTTTCGATGGACTGATGAACAAGAAAAGGCTTTTCAGACTCTCAAACAGTTGATATGTCAAGCGTTGGTTTTAGCTTTACCAGAGGGAACAGAAGATTTTGTGGTCTACTGTGATACGTGATGTGCAGGTCTGGGTTGTGTTTTGATGCAAAGAAATAAAGCTATAGCGTATGCTTCACGACAGTTGAAGAATCATGAACGAAATTACCCTACTCATGATTTAGAGTTAACTGCAGTTGTGTTTGCCTTGAAGCTTTGGAGACACTATTTGTATGGTACACATTGTGAAATCTATACAGATCATAAGAGTCTTCAATATATATTTTCACAGAAAGAATTAAATATGCGTCAACGTCGATGTTTAGAATTAATTAAAGACTACGATTCTGAGATTAAGTACCATCCGGGTAAAACAAATGTGGTCGCGGATGCTCTGAGTCGAAAGAAAACCGTCGAAAATGTCAGATTTATGAGAATTGAGATAGTTTCAGACTTGATCGATCGTTTGAAAACCATTCAGTTAGCAGCTTTGAATGATGAAAACCTAAAGACTGAGCAAATGACTAAAAGAAAATTTGACCTATGCAATGATTCTAGAGGATTAAAGACCAATAATGACCGTATTTGGGTGCCTTTGCTTGGAGATTTGAGGGATTTAATCCTTACAGAAGCAGATAAATCTAGACTGGCAGTGCATCTAGGCAGTACAAAGATGTACAGAGATTTGAAAACACTGTATTGGTGGCCGACAATGAAGACAGATGTTGCAAGTTTCGTCGAAAAGTGTCATATATGTGCGCAAGTTAAAGCAGAACATCAGAAGCCGTATGGGTCTCTACGACAGTTAGAAATTCCTCAGTGGAAATGGGATCATATAACGATGGATTTTGTAACTAAGTTACCCCGAACTCAGAAAGGTCACGACATGATCTGGGTGATAGTGGATTGTCTAACTAAGAGTGCTCACTTCTTAGCTACTCGTGAAACAGCTTCGTTGAGTGATTTGGCAGAGTTGTACTTGAAAGAAATTGTTAGTCGACATGGTGTACCGTTGTCAATAGTTTCTGACAGAGATACTAGGTTTGTATCGAGCTTCTGGAACAATTTGTAACAGAATTTGGGTACACGTGTAAATCTGAGTACATCATATCATCCACAGACAGACGGTCAGAGTGAACGAACGATTCAGACATTAGAAGACATGTTGAGAGCATGTGTCTTAGAATATGGTGGTTCTTGGGATTTGCATCTTCCATTAATAGAGTTTGCTTACAACAATTAGTATCATTCGAGTATCGGTATGCCACCGTATGAAATGTTGTATGGTCGCAAGTGCAGAATGCCGATGTGTTGGTTAGAAGCAGGTGAGAAGCAATTTGCAGGTCCCGAAATTGTTCAGATAACCGCAGAAAAGGTTGAAATTGCACGTGAGAAGTTAAAAGCAGCTAGAGATGGACAAAAGATGTATGCTGATCCGCGCAGACGTCCAGTGATATTTAATGTAGGTGATCGTGTGTATTTGAAAGTTTCACTGTGGAAAGGGGTAATCAGATTTGGTAAACGTGGTAAGCTAGCGCCGAGATTTATTGGACCATTTCCGATCAAAGAAATTTTGAATGATCAAACTGTTGTTTTAGATCTTCCTTCAGAGTTAGCAGGAATTCACAATATGTTCAATGTGTGTTATCTGAGAAAGTGTAAAGTAGATGAAGAAATTCAGATTCTTCCGTTGAAAGATTTGAAAGTTGATTTGACTAAGAAATTAGTAGAAGAGCCAATTCGAATAGTGGACAAAAAGGTCACCAAGTTAAGAAAGAAGCAGATTCCAATGGTATTAGTGGAGTAGCGGCACAGCTTAGGTTCTAACCTAACATGGGAAACCGATGAGTTAATGAGGGCGCGCTATCCCCAGTTGTTTGACCTTGACCAGATTTCGAGGACGGAATCTTCTTAAGGGGGTAGATTTGTAACATCCTCAATCGGGCCTAGCTGTAAGATTACTAATTTACCCTTAAGTTCGTGTTGATTAAATATATGTTTTAATTTTAAGTTAATATTTATTATTAAATAATAATGTAGTTAGGACCAGTTCGTGACAAGGGTCACAGAACAGGTTTGTTTATTTAATTTGGACTTCATTTGGGTTGCCAAATGATGTACGAAAGATATAAGATAACTGATAAATACCCGTGTGTTGCACACTGTAGGAATTAACTTAATTAAGTGGCTAGTGGTGTGTTCTTTCTTCCCATTTCTAGATTTTTCTCAAACACTCCGTACTCTCATCCCTTCCAACTACCAAACCTTAATCTTTGATCCTTGTTTTAGAGCTCATATCATTTACATCTTCTTGTTCTCTGTGATTTTGTGATCAATTTAAGGTAAGCTTCTCATAGATTCATGTAGTGATTCTTGCTCAAAATTGAGTTTTTGTTTTCTTGAGTAAAAGTTAGGTTTTGATGCTTGATTCTTGATCTTAAGTGTTTGTTGTGCTTAATTGATGTTAGAAATATGTTTTATATAGTTTATATGATGTTTTGGAAGTGGTTTTGGTGTTAAATCTTGCAAAAATCGAGTTTTTGGGCCAAAATGGCAAAAATCAGCGTGCTGGACCTGTTCTTTAGCTCCCACACTTCTGAAAGGTCACTCGTACGAGTGACCACGCATTTGAGGCTCAACCACGTGGTTGAGGACTCACTCGCACGAGTGAGGTCTTGTCCGCGCGAGTGAGCACTGGTCAGATTTTGGTAAACTTGAAAAGGCTGTAACTTTCAAACTGTAACTCCATTTTTTGATGAATAAACTATCGTTGGACTCGTCTTGAAGTTTACTTTACAATGATAAGGTTTTAAGAAGCTATATCAAATTTTATTTTGGTCAGAATTAGGGATTTTTAAGTGTATGCCTTGTTATGCACGCTTTTGAGTTTCGTTATGGGTTGAACTTATGATGTAGACTTATCATATAGTGATTACATGATTGTAGGTATTAATTTAGTGTATGAATTGATGTTTGACGTTGTGATTTTGGGTTGAAACTCGTATAAATAGTTGCTGCTACTGTTCTTCATCACTCGCACGAGTGAGCCTTCACTCGTACGGTTGAGGTAGTCAACCGTGTGGTGGACCGTGCGAGTGAGTGGTGATGGAAACTTATGATTTGATTATGATGGTACGTACGGTTGAGACGTGACTCGTACAGATCATATTAGTCAATGTAGGATGTTTAGTCATAGACCAAACGTACGAGTAAGCTGTCACCCGTACGGTTGAGTGTTCTCAAACGTACGATTGAGAGTGTTATTCGTACGGTTGACAGACCAGTTGTTAAATGCTTAAGTATTGGTATTTAGTGTTATTGTTTTGTTGTCAGGTTGTTATCAAGACATTATAACTAACTTGTGTATATGTCTTTCTCAGGAGAAAAGGAAAAAGAGAAGGTTCAGTGATTAGACATCTGAACACCTTCTCAGTTGCTGGTAATCGGTGAGTGGGACTAACTGGAGTATATAGTATATAGTAGCATGTTGTATTATGATTGCCATGCTTGTTAGATATACTTACTGATAGTGTTAGTTAGTCTGTGGTGATGACTGCATGTTAGTTGATGCTTGTCTGCTGGAACCCAGTGTGTCCCTATTGTGTGGTAGCCTCGGTAGGAGAGATCAACCTGTGGGTTGGGTTCCTCTGTGGTAGCCTAGATAATCGTGGTGTATATATATGTGAATGACGCGTCCGTCGCGTGTGAATTATGTATATACAACACGGTGGTGGAGGAACTTCTGGTAAGCCCCAGTCCGATCAGCTGGTGGTTAATGGTTTGGCCGAGCTGCCAGAGTCTCTGTAGATGGCACTCGGGTGATGTTTGTGTGTTAGACTACGTGACATGATTAGTATAACACTTCTGTATGCTATAGCCTGTAGTTAGTCGTACTCACTTAGCTTCGTGATAATTCCCCTCCATCTCCTCCCTGCAGGTTGTAGCTTTGTAGATATTGCTTTTGGGAGAAGACGGGCATGCTAATGTTATGTTTGACAGTGTTTAACTCTGATGGAGTCTTTTATCATATGAACTGTGTTCTTTTGTAAACCGAATGTAATTACGTCTCTTCCATTCAAAACATGTATTTTGTGATGTTGTCATGTGACACTGATAAAGTGTATTTGGTAATAAATAAATAAATGCTTCCGCCATGTATTTAAAAAAAAAATAGCGGTGTCACAACTTCGAATTTCCGTAGGCGTAGTAGGTCGTCCCCAACTCTTCACCATCTATATCTTCCCTGGATCTACTTGAATACCCTCCTCGTTCACAATGTGGCCAAGGAATTGAACTTCCCTTAGCCAAAATTCACATTTGGAGAATTTAGCATACAACTTCTCCTTCCGCAACGTCTTTAACACACCACGCAAATGATGTTCGTGTTCCTTCATACTCTTCGAATAAACAAATATGTCGTTAATGAACACAATTACCGACTTGTCCAACATAGGTTGGCACACTCGGTTCATAAGATCCATGAATGTCGCCGGTGCAATTGTAAGACCAAAAGGCATAACTATGAATTCAAAATGCCCATAACGTGTTCGAAAGGCCGTTTTCTCAATATCTTCCTCACAGACCCGCATTTGGTGATAGCCGGACCGTAAGTCGATTTTAGAAAAGTAAGTTGCGCCTTGGAGTTGATCAAACAAATCGTCAATCTGAGGCAAAGGATAACGATTCTTGATTGTCACCTTGTTCAACTCACGATAATCAATGCACATCCGCATACAACCATCCTTCTTCTTCACGAATAAAACCGGAGCGCCCCATGGTGAAGCACTCGGTCGAATAAAACCCTTTTCAAGCAACTCTTGGGTTTGATTTAACAACTCTTGCTTCTCCGTTGGTGGTAAACGATAAGGAGTTTTAGCAATGGGAGTAGCCCCGGAACCAACTCGATGCGAAATTCAACTTGTCTTTCTGCCGGAACACCCGGTAATTCATCCGGAAAAACATCTTTGAATTCACTAACCACAGGAATTTCACGAATGGGTGGTGGCTCTTCACGAGTATCAACTACATGAGCAAGAAAATCCATGCCATCACTAACAAGAAAATGACGTGCTCGTGCATAAGTGCATAATGGCACAAGTCTTCTCAGTCTCTCGCCGTGAATAATTAACTCTCCCCCACTTGGGGTCTTCACACGAATAGATTTTTCATGGCATGCAATATCGACTCTATAACGATCGAACTAATCCATACCAACGACAATATCAAATTCAACCAAGGTCATCGGGATAAGATCAATTTTAAATGTTTCTGAACCAAACACAATATCACAATCATTACACACATTAACCCCTAGCACCGTCTTACCATCCACTATTTTGACTTCTACCGGATGACTTAACTTAGCTAGTGGTTTATCAAGTTTAGACACAAATATTGGAGAAACAAACGATAAATTAGCACCACTATCAAATAGGATCCTTGCCAGATTAGAGTTAACCATGAAAGTACCTGAGACAACTTCGTTTGATTGCTTGGCCTCATCACGGGTCATCAAATAATTACGTCCCCGAGCCGTACCCGCCGCCTTCTCCAACTTTTTAACATGATCGGTGTTCAAATCGGGGCACTCCGGCCATCGGTGCCCTTCCTTACCACAATTGTAACAAGTGAGTTTGGTTGTAGAAGATGGGTTAGCGCAATCACGGGCCATATGCCCCTTTCATCCACAATTGTGACAAGAAGAATGGAATTCTCCGGGAACACTCTTCTTCACACTACCGACACTCTCGGTTGCACCCTTACCCCTCTTGTTCGAGTGACTAGCAGCTTCAAACTTCCTCTTGCCAAATGTAAAGCCACTCTTTCTCAACACGAGCGCCTCAAAACCCTTGGCCATATTGAACAACTCATCAAAACTCTTCACCACATTTACACTAATCTTCTCTTGATAACTATCGTTCAAGATTCGATAGAAGTCTTCCTTCAACATTTTATCATTCCCGACATACTCCGGGAAAAATTGGGTCTTGGACAAGAAAACGGATTTGAGAGTGTTCAAATCCATCGACTCTTGCCTCAAGGAGCGCAACTCGTCCTTAAGCCTAGTAAGATCGGCCGAAGTTCAGTATTCGTCGAAAAATTCTGCCTTGAATTCATCCCAAGTGAATTCCATGCATTGTTCTTCACCATAAACTTGGATCTTTGCGTCCCACCACAACTTTGCATCACCCCTCAACATACTACACCCGTACCTTGTCTTCTTATTGAGAGGACATTCGCAAGTACGGAAGGCCCCCTCCATATCGGAGAACCAACGGGCACTCTTAAGAGGGTCTCGTTCACCTTCAAAGGTGGGAGGTTGAGAATCCTTAAAGTGCTTATAGAAAAAGTCCCGTCTTCCCACATTATCTTCGTGAAGAACGGCCTTAACTTGCTCCTTTACTACATTGACTAGTTGCTCATCAATCGTATCTAGAAACATCTTCTTAACATCCTCGAGGAACTCCGCCTTTTGACGCTTAAAGATTGCCTCAACCTTGGCCATAAACTCGGAGTTCTCACTCGTACCTCCGTTATCATTATCGGGTCTATTTCTCGTCTTTATTCTATAAAACGAAATAGGTTAAACGACGAAACGAAAGGACTTAACACGTATGTATATATATATATATATATATATATATATATATATATATATATATATATATATATATATATACACACCACACTACCCCATCTTGCTCAACAATCATTGTACATTGCTTGTTTGACACGATTTGAACCCGCGAGCACGTCGCATTAACTCGCTAGTACAACATCTATCTCGCTTGATGATTGCAAAAACACAACACAAAACAATTAGCGCATAGTTAGCTCCCCTAAACCTAGGCACTAACCAATCCTCGGTCCGACCCGTCTCCTACAAGTCCCGCATAAAGCGCATACACAATACTAGTCTAAGTCTAGGCACCACTTGTAACGACCCAACCCAATATCCAAACAATTACGAATTTTTTTTTTTTATTACAGATGGGGTGCTCGGCGCGCACAAGCCCCTTTCAGTTCTGTCCGGATTCATAAAATTTTCAAATAAAGATCTCCCACTTCCCGACATATTTAGACGAAACGCTTTTCACAACATGATATAATAGTTAAAACTCATGCGATTCAATAATAAAATAAGTTTTACGAAACCGGGCCCACATATGCCGTAATACGAGTTTCGTACAAAAAGTATAAGTTTCAACCGAATTAGTTTAAATTCCAAACGACACTAGAGCATGATTTTTGGGGGTTAAACTACCCAACTCTCGGTTAAACTTCAAAAGCTAACACATCCAAAAGCTTCCCCTATCAAAGCAAAGCGGGATCTCTAATCCAATCGAATGCCCTTACCCTTATCAACGCCCGAGCCTATAAAAAGGTAAACAACGAGAGGGTAAGCAAAGCTTAGTGAATGCAATAATTATACATACACATATATAACCTACTTACTTGTAATCATTTACACAATACTGCATACCAGCTAGCAATTCGACAACTATGCAAACATTATGCATATACCAATATCCGCAATCATAATAAGCTAGCGATTCCAAAAGCATATAGTTCACAATTAAATATGCTAGTACAAAATTCACACAACCATGGTTAACCAATCATACTAGGGAACGGTACTCGGAAAAGACCGTAGGAGTTCATAACATCCATTAGTGTTACTTAAACACCGCGTAATCACTAATCCCCCAGGTGATGTCTTGAACACCGCGACTAACTCACCCCCATGACAATGTGGCGTCTTAAACACCGCGACGATTCCACATGTAAATCAAAACAATGAGTGGTGTCTTGAACACCGCGACAATTCCACTCCCATGACAATGTGGTGTCTTAAACACCGCGACAATACCACATGTCAATTAAACCAATGAGTGGTGTCTTAAACACCGCGACAATACCACTCATTACTTAGAATGTGGTGTCTTGAACACCGCGACAATTCCACATTCATACTACACAAATAAATACATTATATATGCACGCGCATAATTATTCCACTCACCTTAACGATTCGGTGACGGTTTTATACTTCCGTGAGCTTCAAAGCAAATTACCTAATACAATAAGTACTCGATCAACACACAAACTAGTTGGACTAAATACCAACAACTTACACATGTGCATTTAATGACTTAATGCATTAAATGCCCCATTTTCACTAAAACCGTACACTAAAAGTCAAGACCACCACATATCACTAAAAGCTAGTGATTAAGGTCTAACAACACTAACTAATACATAATTTGGGTATTTCATACCCATCTTTCTCAATTAGGTCAATTATTACACATTTGACCACTTTAAAGTTAACACACCCATTTCGGGTCATCCACAAACCTACATAACACCCATTTACTAAACATCTAGGTGTGCTAGTAATTAACTAACCAATTTAGGCTCATAAACCCCAATTAATGTTTTAAAACCCTAGGTTAGTTACTATTGAGTCTTCATGACTCAATCTTACCCAAGAACACCTAAAATCACCAAATATGGGTTTTGTGTTCATCACTAACCCAAACCCTAACCCTTAAACAAATTAAAATAGGGAAATCAAGGTTAGAACATACCACCATAACCAAAACGTAGCTAAAGACTAGGTGAACAACTTTAATACTTGAGCTTTAACCCGGATCAAGCTTCTTCCTCCTTGATTCAAGCTTTCTCTCACTTAAAGTGTTTTCTCTCTCTAGATTGATGTGGAATTGAAGATAAAGTTGGTGATGAAGTTAAATGTGTTTCAACCACCACCAAACTGGCCATCTAATGCCCTATCTAGTTCTCATGTGAAAAGATAACAATACCCCTCATTAAACTTAAATAAAAAGCTGGAATCCACCAACAGTGCAGGTGCGCGGCGCGCACACCTACACCTGTACGGCGCGCACAAAGGCCTGAGCAGGCTCTGACCCTTATTTAACTATATACAGCTCCCCACACCATATGCACCCTATATACGCTACTGTACAGTGATTGTTCGGGTCTTACATTTCAAAATAAGTTTGAGGGGGAATACTGAAGTTATTAAAAACAAACTTATTTTGAAACAAAAATTTATTTAAAAGTACTCTTACTTGTGGTGTTTTCTAGAATCTATTTGCAGGTGTTATATTGCTCTTAATGGAAGTTAGCATTGAAGCATCATGACTTGTTTTGGATTGCTCATTATGGAATTTCAGTGTAGATTGCTGATTACTCAAGAATGGAGTTTTTTAATTTATTTATGATCTGCATGAGTATATAATTTATTCTTCTAAAGTCCAAGTTGCTGCATAGTCCAAGTCCATTTCTTATTGGGCTCATTTGCAAGGAAAAGAAGGCTGGTCAATTAAAAGCCCGTTTAGTGAAGCCCAACATAAAATGCTCTCAAGATATTTCAAGCTATAAATACCCTATTACTGTTAGGGTTAAGTGTATCGATCAGTTTTCTCATTCAATTTCACTTTCATCAAATTAGGGTTTTCTCTCCAGATTCATAATTAGGTTTTTTCCTCTCTAGGTGATTTTAGATAATCAATTCACATCTTGTGATTGATATCTATGTTATTGTTCCTGCATAAACATTAGATGTGTTTGTGTGGTTGATTGTGTTAGTTTCACGAATCTGGAATTGTAAATTGTTGTAATCTGTTGATGTGATAAAGTTCTTGATATGATTTGGTGATTGTTTCTGCAAATTTAACATTCCGTTCCTACAAAACAAACACATTTTAAGGGTCTATTTACTTTTTACTTAATGGTCTGTTTTTGTACAACTCTTAATGTAGTAAATAAAATTGTTGTATTTTGTCACTTAATCTGAAAATTGGTATGAATAGAATCAGACACTCCTTCCCAAACAAAGTCAAATAAAAACATTTACTCATTAAAGACGTGGGTTAATGATGTGTGATAATCATTTTTTTTTTGGCGAAAAACATATTATTATAAATAAATAAAAAGGAGATCCGATGATCAAGGGCGTTACATGAAGTGATACATATACAGATATATGTATGAAAGTAAATCTAATGTTCAACATGAACTTGAATGAAATAAAACTATAACATTGATGAAACACCAAGGACGAATAACCCCGAAACAACCTCTAGCTGATACCAAGAAGCTAATGCTTCCGTGAGAAGTAACCGCCAGCTAGACCACCGAAACCTAAAAAAGGCCTCACCTGAACCGAAGTCCGCATCAACGTACCTCAATCCACAAGCCCCCACAACCAACTGTATCATCCCAAACCAGTTAATCTGTAACTCATCCACTCGTCGGACAACCCAAGAACACCCGCCTCGAGACCGCATCAATCAGAGAACCAGAACAAAACCCCCGTTAGCCAGCAGATCCAAGCAAACCTCCAAACAACAGTCAACTCAGAAACCCTAACCTGTCGAGCCCTACCTATCGGAAGGTCGAGAGACAACCAAGAACAATACTCCAAAAAACCAATCTTTCGGCACTTAACAACCCTAGAGTCGCTAAGGCGGCAACAACACCAGACCGTTCCGAACCGAATCCGGTGACGAGGAAGATGGAACGAGCGGGGCAGGAACAAACAAACATCGCAACGGAACCACGGACCTAGAACCTACACACCAATGAGCCCAAGCAAGCCCACCAAGTGACCCGACCAAAACAACGAAGTCGGACCACCCAAATAACAGCAACAAGCCCTAAGAGGCTACGGGGGGGGGGGGGGGGGGGGGGGGGGGGTCGATGAGAAAAAAAATCGCCATTTTGAAAAATTTTAAGAAAAAAGCTCCGGCGAAGCCGTCGAAGAAAAGAACCCGCACCTCCAACATATCGGGAAAAAAAACACAGTGAGCAAGTATAAAAACAAAAACAACCACTTTCCAACAAGAACCCAACGCAGAGCCCCGAAAGACTCGCCGACTGCGCCTAGATCTCGCCGGAAAAGTGGCGCCTACCGCCAGAATAACGCTACAAGTACTGATCACAGTCACCAAAAGCCGATCTGGACAATCCCACCAAACCCAAGCCATGTCGGAACACAGAAGACCGAAGTCTTCGTCCTATTTCCATCACCGCCGGAAGCAAAATCGTCGGAAATAATTCGAGAGAACCAAGGATGGTAACCGGATCTGAAGAAAGAAGAAGGGGAAAAGGAAAAAAAAGTACTAAACGAAAGAAGGGGAGAAGATGTGTGATAATCATGTCAGTTTTATACTAAGTCAAATAAATAAAATGAAATCGCTTTATATCTCTCATGTATTCATTATTATCGATGTATCAATGTATATGCGAGGTGATTCCTTTAAAACGATGAAATGTTATATTAACAAATGACAAATAAGTATCAAACAACAATGTAGTGATTTGTTACATTTTATTTTTTTTCGTCAACTTAGAATCAAGTAGCAACATGTTTACATTCTTCGGTTGAGGATCACGTGCGTCCACTTACAATCAACTTCATTGTGTTTATCTAAAAAACTATTTATGCCATCAAAAAAAATATACAAACGTGGTGTTTATATGCTAGTTATAAACAATATTAATAGTATGTTGACATTGAGAATAAAACGAGTGATGCGATTGTCGCGCGTTACAAAAGTGAGGTTATTGTGATATTATTTAGAGTGATTGGTAGAGGTGATTTGTTCAATTATATACGTTATATTTTGTGACGGATTTTGAACATAATTATTGGAGGGACCAATAATATATGTAGTGAAACGTAATTTTAGATTGTTCGATTATGCGTAAAGTTTCACACTTCACATATAATGAATGCTATAGCCTTATCTTTGCTTCCACAACCGATGTGAATACTATAGCCTTATCTTTGCTTCCACAACCGATGTGGGACAAAAATCATAACTTCTAGATTTTGCACCAAACTTGCAATTTTGAGATTCGCTATCACATTCACCTTTAATCCGTTTTGAAAACACCTTAGTTCATTGTAAAGCCCTCGTCAAGGATTACAAAACCCACTAAATATTTATTAATATATGTCAATCTATCATATATTAATTAGTGTCCAAAGTTGGTGAAAACACACTTATTTTTTAACCAAATTTTCCAACAGTAAATGTGTCGAGCAAGTTATGAACTACTCGAACTCAACTTTTAAAAGCTCGATTCGAGTTGAGCAGAGCCTAAACGAGCTCGAGCTTGAATATTGAACTTATTTTGTGGCTTGTGTTGTAAACGAGTCTGAGCTCGAGTTTCATATCTCGAGCTCGAACAAGCTCCCGAGCCCAAACATATTTTTCAACAATGTGATCGAATAATAATACTAGTATTAATATAAATATATTAAATATTATTATAAGTAACAAAATATAGATTAACAATAATTATGAAATACGTTTTAATTAAATAATATAAATAAAAAAATAATATCATGATATTAACGAGTCGAGTATGAATTTATAAAATAACAACCGATTCGAGCTCGAGGTTAGAATATTAGGCTCGAATCGGATTGAGCTCTAGCTTAATTCGACTCATTTACACCCTATTCACAAGTCACAACTACCATCCACGTGAAAGAACACAGTGTAAACAAAATATTAAAAAGAATCGAATCCTGATCAGGTCTATTTTAAATAACATACTCAACCATGTGGGTTAAAAACATACTACTTCGTATATAAAGGTCGGTGGATAAATTCTTTGAGATTATTTTCTCTACAGTTATACTGAAGATTATATCGTTGAAGTGCAAAGACTCGTAGCAAATGCGGAACATGAAGGCTTTGTGGCATATGTAGGATTAATGTGCAAGGTACAACGTATAACTATATGGCTAAGTTCATTTGAGCCTTCGGGGTCACACACATATACACTGAGACGTCAAATAAAATATATATATGATGTATATATATTACTCAAGTAACAAATTAAATATTTTAATTATTTGGAATCGAAATTAATTTATTTACTATTCATATGAATAGTAAATGAAACGAAATTAATTAATTTACTATTTACATGAAAGTGACATGATAGAAATTATTAATTATAAGTTACATAACATACCCCTAAAGTATTTGAGAAATACGACTTTTTAAAACCAAATCAAATTACAGACAATCAACATATTGAACTTGTGAATTGATTTGATGGTTTATTTTAATGATATAAAAGACCCGTGAATCTTGTTTGTTTTAAAATGCGTATCACAAATAATATTTTAAGTTGGTTCACATGTTTTACTCTCCATTATAAATATGCTCATATTTTTGTTTGGAGGAAGTTACGAAAAAAAAGAAGTATCTTATATTTTTTTTTTCCCTTTTGTATAACAAAAACACATAAGGAGTTTATCGATTAGCTATTTGTTTAATTAATCAAAGGTTGATTAATAAGTTACTTGAGTTTGAACTAGCATCCATTGACGGTCGTTTGAAGTGTAGTGTGGACTATCCTAAGAGACGGTCATATTTTTGATCGTAGGTTTCTCTCCTTCAAACAGTTTCTTCAAGAAAGGTATATCGTTTACTCACTTTGTGAATTATATATTTTGACAATTATTAGTGGTATAACTGGATCCTTGGAAAGATTAATCGTGTACATGTTTCATTAAATAAGTGAATATTTAATCTTGTAAAATTTTGTTCATAAAATAATAAAAGATTATTATTTTAACTATCCGCTGCGTTAATCTGAATTGATAAAACACACGATTTTCCATCAGTGGTATCAGAGCCAGGTTTTACACCATTTTAATTGTCGTGTAACTATTCTTTAGATTTAGCTTTGTGGTATATTGGTGAAAGTCGAAACCTTTTTGGTTTTTAAAGTCAACTCGGTGGATCTAGACTTAAACTCATGACGCACAAATATGATTGAAAGAATATCACTATTTTAAATTGTAGATTTAATTGTTATGACTTGAATATTTATTATAATTGTTGATTGTTTTATTCCATGGTTATACACATGCATTGTAACCATGGACAAGCCATATTTAAGTTTTAATAATGTAGTTATTAAAATTATGATTGCATACATAACCCATAATGCCCCGACCTATGTATGATTGTTGTGATTGTTGATTACGGCAATATTAAGTCATATTGATTATTTATTTTTTTATAAGAAAGGCCATTTTGAAGCCAAAGTTGTATTATATTTATTTTTCATTTTCATAATATTGTATTTAAGTTTATTCTAAATTGTAAAAGTATTAGATTAGTTTTATTTTTTAATTTTAAATAAATGTAATAAGATGAAGATTAAAGATAAAGATGCAACATGGAGTTTGACTTAGAAGACGGCGAACAAGTCAAGTTGACAACGATGGCGTTTGTCAAATTTTCACTTGATTCTTGAATTAAGTGGGATCTACGATATTACCCTTAGTTTGACCTCTTGATCCCATGTCGGCTCATGGGATCAAGCATATGATTTTTGGGCTAGGCTATGTGTGTGTGATGCATGATTGTATTTTATTTTATGCATTTATATTTAATTGTTGATTATAATATATGCTAAATGTTTTTGAAGAAAACATTAAATAAAACCGGTAACGAGTTTCAAATATTAAAATTGATGATTTTAAAAAGTTAAACTCTAACGAGTTTAAAGTTATATAATTTTGAGACTTAAATTACATATGTTTTTTGATGGAAACATTAAATAAAACTTTAAACGAGTTTCAAAGATTAAAATTGATGATTTTAAAATAAGTTAAACTCTAACGAGTTTAATGTTAAAATGATTTTGAAAGTCAAATAATATATATGGACGACATCTTTTAAAACTGTTTTAAAACGATACACGTTTGTGTATTTGTTATTTTTATGCTAGAAATTAAATAACAAATTAGATCACAAACATAATCGACATATACAATTGGTTAAAGTGTTTTTTAACTATTAGTGTAGCGAATCTTGTGTGCATGCATTATTCGTTGACACAACTTTTTCCAAAAAATCCGTCAAATTTAAGTCATGCCATCCAATGAGCTTGCAAACACTCCTCGTTATTTTTCTAATTTAGTGAGACTAGGCTGAATTATAGCCACGAGGTGGATTTTTGGATCTAGTGAGACTAGCGTGAATTTTCACTGTTTCCAAATTGGACGACTTAATCGTATTCACGGTGAGACCTGAGTTCGAGGCAATGATGGGACAAACATTCCATTAGATAATAGTGGTTTGTTGGACTACGTATATATCTCTAGGTCCCTTAAACATCTAAGAGTTGTACTTGTAATGTAATTGGTACCCGCTACCTAACAATAGACTCCATAACTGCTAGCTGATCAACAGATGTGGCTATGGAACCTCTATGCGGATCTTAGGCTTTCGTAAATTAATTGTTTTTCAATAATATTATAAAAACTTGGGTAGTTAATTTATTAAAGCTCAATATCAAAAATACAAAATTGAACCTTATATCTGTTGTAGATGTCAAATAATCAAAACGTAAACCAAAACACACTTCCTTCTTTGTTGGAGAAGGATAAACTCAATGTTCAAACTTTCTAGACTGGCACTTCAACCTGAGAATTGTTCTCATGCATAATTGGAAGTTGAATAAAGTTTAGAACCCATATCCTTTCTTCCTGTTGTGGCAGTTGCTGCTGCTCAGCAAAATGATTATCGAATGTTGTTCGATGATTAGGAAGAAATAGGATTGAAGGGTGAAAAAAAATAAGTCGAATACTTTGTGGAAAGGATATGGTAAATCATTTGCCAGGAAAATATTCCACCTTCCAAGAAGGAAATCCCAACAAAAGACGCCGAATGTTCCCATTGTGGAAAGGTTGGCAATTGGAGAAGGAAGTTGTCCTATCTTCCAATCTGAGCTGAGAAAAGGAAACGCTGGTGAGACTAGCAAATTAGGTATATTCCATATATAGTTATATACTTCTTTTAGTGATTCCTAGATCTTTGTTAACTGGTTGTGGCCTTCACACCTGTAACAATATGAAGGGAATGAGAAGAAGTAATAGACTGAAGAAAGACACACTGGATTTGCAAGTAGGCAAGGGGGATCAATCTTTTGTTAAAGCTATTGGTACCTCTGAACTTACTTCTCTAAGTGGTCTTATTATTTTGTTGGAACAATATCATTATGCTCTCAATACTGCGAGCGACATAGTTTGAAAGATGTTAGTATTGAACTTGCATTTACACACTTAGGTATTTCAGTTTCTAAGGATAATATATTTATCTTAATACCTATCCACGTGATGGTATTTTTGAAATTGATATGCATAGTGTAATTTCAAATGAGAATTCTGTGTATACCTACATCGCCAAAGTCTTCAAGCAAGACTTGAATAAGACCTATCTATGACATTGTCATATTGGTCATATAAACAAACAATGCATTTCAAAACTCCAATCTAATGGACTTTTGGAATCAATTGACTCTGAGTTATTTGATGTATGCGAGTCATGTTTATGTGAAAAGATGACAAATGCTTCTTTCTTCGATTTAGGTAAAAGAGCTAAAGATCTTTTAGGACTAATACATACTGTTGTATGTAGCTCTTTAAGAACAATGTATAGATTTAGTTAATTTTACTTCATTACATTTACTGATGAGTACAGTAGCTATGATTATACTCACTTGCTGAAACATAAACATAAAGCTATTTTAACATTCAAAATTATTCCAAAATGAAGTAGATAATCAGCTTGGAAAGACCATTAAAGCACTTCGCTCAGATGGAGTAAATAAGTTTATGAATCAATTATTTGGACCACCTAAAGAATTGTGGGATTGTCTCATAGTTCACTCCACCTTACACACCACAGCACAATGGTGTGTCTGAACGGAGGAATCGAACTTTACTTGATATGGTTCGATCTATGATGAGTCTAACTACTCTACCGATGTCTTTTTGGGGTTATGCATTAGAGTCTGCTGCACGCATACTCAATATGGTTCCAACCAAGAAGGTAGACAAGACACCATATGAGTTATGGCATGGAAAGAGTCCTAAGTTATCTTATTTGAAAGTCTGAGGTTGTGAAGCGTATGTGAAACGTGAAACTTCAAACAAGTTAGAACCCCGAGGTATCAAATGTCACTTTGTGAGATACCCAAAGGAAACAATGGGTTACTACTTTTACTACCAAGCTGAAAACAAAGTGTTTACTGCTCGGTTTGCTGAATTCTTTGAAAGAGATCTTTTCTTACAAGAAGTCAGTGGGAGAAAAGTAGATCTTGAAGAAATTCAAGAATCACAAAGTGACATACCTTCTGAAGGCACTAGCCAACCGCACATTGAAGATGAACACACTGTTGGTGAGCCAGAACGTGTTACACCTGCACTTTATAGATCTAGTAGAACTCATCGGCTTATGAGGTTTAGTTATCTGATTAATTCAGATAAACCTCAACTAAGGGATTATGATGAACCCTCTAGCTGCGTGAGGCCATATCAGATCCTGAATTTAAAAATGACTAGATTCTATGAATACAGATATGCCGTCCATGAAGGATAATCAAGTATGAGACTTGATTGATCTTCTACCCATTTGTAAGACAATGAGGTAAAAATGGGTCTTCAAAGGAAGACTGATATGGACGGTAATGTAAACACTTTTAAAGCTCGATAGGTGAGAAAAAGGTTATGATAAAAAATTTTCACCAGTCGCGAGCCTTAAAACAATTATGATACTTATTGCCATGTTTACTTTTCATGATAATAAAATATGGCTAATGGATGTCAAAACTACTTTCCTAAATGGCGACCTAAGCGAGGACATATATATGGTTCAGCCGGAAGGGTTTGTGAATCCTAAGCATCCTACTAAAGTATGCAAGCTTCTAAAATCCATTTATGGATTAAAGCAAGCATCCAGGAGCTGGAATCTTAAGTTTGATCAGAAAATCAAAGAGTTTGTTTTTTTCTCAAAACCAAGATGAGCCATGTGTTTACATTAGAGCTAGTGGGAGCAAAGTTGTCTTCTTGATCTTGTATGTTGATGACATACTACTTATTGAAAATGACATTTCAACTTTGAAAGATGTCAAATCTTGGCTTGGAAAATGTTTTGCCATGAAAGATCTTGGAGAAGTTAAGTATATTCTAGGAATCAGGATCTATAGAAATAAATCCAAAAGGATAATTGGTTTCAGTCAAAGTACATACATTGACAAAATCTTGCGAAGATTTAACATGCAAAACTCCAAGCGCAGAGCATTGCCCATGCAAAAGGGTACAACCTTGAGCAAGTCTCAAAGTCCTATCACAGGAGATGAGATGAGACAAATGAAATGTATCACATATGCTTTGGCTATATGATCCATTATGTATGCCATGATATGTACTATACTCAATGTTTCATTAGTTTTGAGTTTGACGAGTCATTGTCAACATAATCCAGATGAAGTACATTGGATTGTTGTTAAGAATATTCTTTAGTATTTGCAAAGTACTAATGATATGTTCTTGGTTTACGGTGGTTTGGAAGAAGAGTTAAGTATTAAGTTTTATACTGATTCTAGTTTCCAAACTGATCAAGATGATTCTCGATCCAGTCA
This sequence comes from Rutidosis leptorrhynchoides, assembly GCF_046630445.1. Lineage (NCBI taxonomy): Eukaryota > Viridiplantae > Streptophyta > Magnoliopsida > Asterales > Asteraceae > Rutidosis > Rutidosis leptorrhynchoides. Next base: position 113,937,755 of record NC_092336.1, read on the forward strand.
CGTTGTTTCTTTGTCATGATGAGCAAGACATTTGATTGGAAGAGCTCTAGGCAGAGCACTATTGAACAATCTACAACAAAAGCATAATACAGTGTTGACTGAGAAGCTGCTCAGAAAGCTGTCTGGATAAGGAAGTTTGTTGTTATACTCAGAGTAGTACACAACATTTAATTTTCTATAATATGTACTGTGATAGTTCGAGTGTTAATATACTTTTGAAAGAATCACATGTACATAAAAGTATCTGGCACATTCTTCAAAAGTTTGACTACATTCATTAAGTCATTAAGAGGAATGATATTAGTATTCTTAAAGGTTCATACAAATGATAATGTGGCTGACCCGTTCATGAAGCCCATGATGCACAACAAGCATGATGATCATTCTAGTAATACTGGACTTCGTTATGCTGCTGATCTTTTTCATTTGTAATTTAGTATTTGGATATTTTTGGAACATTAAGCAGTTTTTATCAATGAAATGATATATAGTTGGTATGATCGTTTTCATTTATATCACTGTGTTCTATATTGTCATGTTTAATCCATGAATAATTGTTGATTATTCAAAATCTCCATAATCGGTCATGTTATGGGAATAACATGAATTAAGATTAATGTGAAATTTTAGTTATATACATTGATGATGAATAGTTAACTTGTTGAGACCAAAATTCATATGTATTCATTGATGATGAATATTGGAATGACCCAACCATGAGATGTCACTACATGGATTGTAGTCAGTAGTAAATCTTTTAGTGATTATGTCTTTGTGTCCTTAGACTTGAGATGCACGTCCGTCTTGATGAGTGTAGCATTGTATTTTGATATGGTTAAACGCTGTCCTGAATAAGGCTGTTATAAAGGCCATTATTGGGTATAATGTAAAACTCGTGATAGACACGTGTATGCAATATAGGATTTGTTCCTCTAAAATGTTTGGAGTTAGATACTTTTTGAGCTCCTCGATAAATGAATAAGATATTTGTGTGGCTGCACCCAGATGTAATTAAGATGACACTTAATTAATTTGGTGATCTAATTCAGTTCTAAGATCGAGAAACAAAATTGTTAAACAAATGAGAATGACCGATGATCCATATCTCAAGTTTAACTAAAGTATCTGAAACAAAAGGACGAATGACATTTAAAACTTACTATAAACAGTTTCGAGAAACTACCCTCACAAGTGGGAGTCTGTAGGATTAATGTGCAAGGTATAACGTATAACTATATGGCTAAGTTAATTTGAGCTTTCGGGGTCACACACATATACACCGAGACGTCAAATAAAATATATATATATATATATATATATATATATATATATATATATATATATATATATATATATATATATTACTCAAGTAACAAATTAAATATTTTAATTATTTGGAATCGATATTAATTCATTTACTATTCAAATGAATAGTAAATGAAACGAAATTAATTAATTTACTATTCACATGAAAGTGACATGATAGAAATTATTAATTAGAAGTTACATAACATACCCAGAAGTATTTGAGAAATACGACTTTTTAAAACCAAATTAAATTACAGACAATCAACATATTGAACTTATGAATTGATTTGATGGTTTATTTTAATGATATACAAGACCTGTGAATCTTGTTTGTTTTAAAATGCGTATCACAAATAATATTTTAAGTTGGTTCACATGTTTTACTCTCCATTATAAATATGCTCATATTTTTGTTTGGAGGAAGTTACGAAAGAAAAGAATTATCTTATATTTTCTTTGATCCCTTTTGTATAACAAAAACACATAAGGAGTTTATCGATTAGCTATTTGTTTAATTAATCAAAGGTTGATTAATAAGTTATTTGGATTTGGACTAGCATCAATTGACGGTCATTTGAAGTGTAGTGTGGACTATCCTAAGAGACGGTCATATTTTTGATCATAGGTTTTTCTCCTTCAAACAGTTTCTTCAAGAAAGGTATATCATTTACTCACTTTGTGAATTACATATTTTGACAATTATTAGTGGTGTAACTGGATCCTTGGAAAGATTAATCGTGTGCATGTTTAATTAAATAAGTGAATATTTAATCTTGTAAAATTTTGTTCATAAAATAATAAAAGATTATTATTTTAACTATCCGCTGCGTTAATCTGAATTGATAAAAGTACACACAATTTTCCATCAGCATATACCATAATGTTTTGTTCTCATTTGTACTAGATGTGTGGTTAGTTCTTAAAGTGCTAGCCTCTACTGTTTGTATAGCATTTATCGGGGTTTAAATACCCCTTCACCCATAAAAATCATACTATGAGTGTATGTTTATAACAGTCTTGTTAAATATTGTGGACCTTAATTTATTCATCGCGGTAGATATTTTTTTTTTTCTTTTTTTTTTTTCTTTTTTTTTGAAAAGCAAAGCAATAAGATAATTAACACAAGAAAGAAGTTACAAGAGTTGTCAAGGAACATGGCCATTTACAATGAACCAAATAGAACAGAACTATACACGAAGCTGTTTGCAAAGGAAGCAAACATAACATGACAATCTAACTAATGCTAAGATACACGTATGGATTATTTAACCATGATGTCCACTCGATTTTTACTCCTTTCGTCCTTTGTGAGTGTATGCGGTAGATATCAATTAAGCAGTTTAGTGAATAAATTAGTTATTGTGTAGTAAAGGGTAAGATAAGATTATCCAAAAAAAAAATCTTATTGAAAAAAAGGGTAAAAAGACCTAAAAAAACTGTTACGATTGACACTTTTAAGTCACAAAACAAATAAAAAATAATAATTTGATATATAGTAGTAGTTTTCATAAATTTATAAGAAAAAACATTTGATACAATATTCACATTTACTAGGATCAAAATTTATATAATTTTCACCGTTATATAAAACTAGCGAGTAGCCCTTGGGCCAAGGCCCAATGTTTACACAAGGATGGAACCTACAATTTTTGACAAAACGACTACTGAAGACCTAAACAACAATGCCACCTTCTGTCATTATAAGTAATAATAATAATAATAATAGTAATAGTAATAGTAATAGTAATAGTAATAGAATAGAATTTGTTGATACAATTTTCACATTTTGAATTCTTTAAAAGCTAGATACATTTTTCAACTATCATTGAATAAAGTTTACACGCTTTTATAAGATTAACAAAAGAAAATCAATATAAATATTTTTTCCCCTTTAAGAATAAGAGTACTAATCACGCAGGCTTCCTTGATTTGACACCGAGTTGTCCAATGAAACACACCACCCGGGTTCAATTTCTGGCAATGTCAAAATGTTCAAAAAGGGAGTGTGACTAGAGGGTGCACATAATGCGCAATTCACCCGGAACCAGATTTCGCGCTCGGGATGCTTGATTACCCGAGATTTTACCTTTTATGGGGAGCCAATGTGCTAGTTCATGGGAGGATTTTCTCGCTTACCTAAAAAAGAATAAGAGTATTTTTACTTGAACATAGAAAGATATGGGTTATTTGCTAAATTATAAATATCATAGGTAACTTTTTGGTGGGCTTTATCATGATGTAACTAGACTCATATCAAATATTAGCATTCAAGTTTTTTTTACGTCAGGCCCATTTTTATAAAGTCCAAGAACCCATTATAAAAACCCATTATAAGATGTTCCTTTAATAATAATAATAATAATAATAATAATAATAATAATAATAATAATAATAATAATAATAATAATTATTATTATTATTATTATTATGATTATTATTATTATCATTATGATTATTATTATTATTATTATTATTATTATTATTGTTATTATTATTATTATTATTATTAATATTATTATACCCGCAAATTTGTGAAATTTAAATATGATATATTATTTAACATAATCTTTATTGTATTCTACAAAATCGATATGGCTATAGATACATATCTATGAAAGTAATACATGTTTAATAATCTCCATTTAAAAGTCAATATTAAGAATGGCAGACAAATGGGGTTTTGAAGTCTTTTGTTGAGCTACTATTATGAACCACAAATGTAAGCATTCTAATTCTAGTTATTCCCAACTAGCGGGCATAATCCAACAATTCCCTCCATTTACTTTGTGTCATGAGATAGAGAGAGGTAATGAGTTCTCGAATGGATGTGTTCCCGGGTACCGTCGATCGGGTTCGGGTTTCCGCCCGAAAGTGTGTGTTAAGTGCAAATGATGATGCTCGTTAAAATAAATGATCTAATGAAGCTAAAAAATCGCCGTTAAAAAATAAAAAATTCTAGCGATTCCCGCATTTATCAGAATAAACTCATATATAATCCCAATTGTTGTAATTTAGTAGTAGTTTATTACTACCTTTTGCCTAAGCTTATACAATACTTAAATATTAAAGAGTAATAATGGAGAGAGAGAGGAGTATATATATTTCATATATATGTAAGAATGGTACACCTCATATGGTTACATTTTCTCGATATATATACTACTAAAATATCTGTACATTTGAGATTCTTCAATTATGAAGCATGTGAAATAGTGATATGTAAAAGTTGTCATCCACTTTTAACTTTTGGGATAACATCTTTTCACAACACTCCCCCTTGGATGACAATTTTATTGAAAAAACAACTAGTACTGCCTCGTTAAAAACCTTGCTAAAGAAAAACTCAGTGGGATAAAAACTTTAGCCAAGGAAAAAAGAGTGCAGTATAAAGTTGACTCCCCCTCAAGTAGATATCTTTGAGTCATCACATCTTTTGAACTTGCCTCATGCCAATATTGTGAACGTGTGTTCTGAAGACAGCAGTTGACAGTGCTTTGGTATAAAGATCAGCAGAGTTGTTGATTGAACGTATCTCATTTTAATCTGGTTGTCTTTTATGAGATCTTGAGTATATAAAAGAATCTGAGGTTTTCATCTGAAACTATATCATCTAAATCTTTTATGTACAAGTTTAGCCCCTGTGATTTGTCTACAGTCTCCTTCACGGTTTGCTCAAACCGTTGTTTCAATTCCTATTCCCTTTCAGTCCTTTTTTGAGCCTTACCAACATACCATTCTTTTCCATCAAACTTATGACCTTTAAGACCGTCTATGATTTTAGTGCCTCGTCAGCATTTATGTTTTGTTCTGTCACTTTTGATACTCTTCTTTCATTTGTACTATGCAAACTGAGTTATCTTCATAGATAGTTGTTGGGCTTTTATAGCGTTCTAGTCCACAAGAATCAATAATGATTTGTGTCATTGATCTCAACCAAAACACATTATTGGGTAGCTTCATGTAATATAATGACTTTGGCATGATTTGAGGATGTAGCAATAAATGTTTGTTTTTGGAACCGCCATGAAATTATTGTACCTCTATTTAGTAATACATATCCAGTTTAAGATTTTGATTTATGTGGATCAAATAAATAACCTGCATCTATATAACCAAACAAATCTTGTTTTGAATTGTTAGAATAAAATAATTTTAAATCAGCAGTTCCTCAAGGGTATCAAAATATGTGTTTGATCCTATTCCAGTGTCTTTTTATATGAGCTGAGCTAAACCCTGCCAACAAAGTAACTGCAAAATAAATGTCAGTTCTTGTACAATTTGTAAGGTACATAAGAGCTTCAATTGTACTAAGATATGGAACTTCTGAACCAAGAACATCTTCATGTTCTTCTCGGGGACTTCATAGATAGTTGTTGGGCTTTTATAGCGTTCTAGTCCACAAGAATCAATAATGATTTGTGTCATTGATCTCAACCAAAACACATTATTGGGTAGCTTCATGTAATACAATGACTTTGGCATGATTTGAGGATGTAGCAATAAGTGTTTGTTTCTGGAACCGCCATGAAATTATTGCACCTCTATTTAGGAATACATATCCAGTTTAAGATTTTGATTTATGTGGATCAGATAAATAACCTGCATCTATATAACCAAACAAATCTTGTTTTGAATTGTTAGAATAAAATAATTTTAAATCAGCAGTTCCTCAAGGGTATCGAAATATGTGTTTGATCATATTCCAGTGTCTTTTTGTATGAGCTGAGCTAAACCTTGCCAACAAAATAACTGTAAAATAAATGTCAGTTCTTGTACAATTTGTAAGGTACATAAGAGCTTCAATTGTACTAAGATATGGAACTTCTGAACTAAGAACATCTTCATGTTCTTCTCCGGGACGAAATGGATCAGTGTCAACATTGAGTGATCTAACCACCATAGGAGTACTTAATGATTTTGCCTTATCCATATTGAAGTGTTTTAAAAAAACCTTTTTGGTATAATTTGTTTGATGTACAAGTAAACCATTAGGCATATGCTCAATCTGTAAACCAAAGCAATACTTGGTTTTTCCGAGATCTTTCATTTCGAATTCTTTCTTTAGAAGTTGAATGACTTCATGAATCTCTTTATTTGTACCTATGATGTTAAGATCATCAACATAAACAGCTATAATCACATATCCGAATGTTATTTTCTTAATGAAAACACATGTGCAAATAAGATTATTTGTATACCCTTTACTTATCAAGTAATCACTTAATCAGGTATACCACATGCGATCCAATTGTTTCAACCCATATAAAGACCTTTGTGATTTAATGGAATACATTTCATTGGATTTTGCATTTGATGCTTCCGATACCTTAAATTCTTCATGTATATTCATGTATATATCACAATCAAGTGATTCATTTAAATAAGTAGTAATAACATCCATTAGATGCATTTCTAAATCTTTAGAAATTGCCTGGCTGATTAAGTAATTTCATCCATAACAGGAGAATAAGTTTTCTCATAATCAATTTCTGGTCTTTGAGAGAAGTTTTGAGTTACAAATCTAGCTTTACCTTGTAACTTCATTTTTCTCATTTCTTTTTCGGATAAAAATTCATTTGTATTCCATATATTTTACAATGATAACTATTGATATGAAAACTTTTTTTTATTGAGCGATTCAAATTTAGCTCGTATTGTTTCTTTCTATTGAGCTCAGTCGTGTCTATTTTGACATTTAATGATAGATTTTGGTTCTGGATCATCATCATCATTCATGATGTCATATGTAACATTATATGAAAATATCTCATCAAGATTTTTTATTTCATTTTGGTTCCATAATATTTTTTTGAATGTGCATAATTGATTGCAATTTCCGTATTGACATCATCAATCTCCTCTGCAGAAGGAGTGTTGATTTGTGGTTCTTCTTGAACACTTTCTTTTACCTCATTATCAGCTGATTTTCTTTTTCGATGATTTTTATCTTTGGAACCAATTGGTCTCCCACGTTTCTGGCGTGACAAAGACTCATGAGTGACATTATTGGCAGCTTTTAGAATTTCAATTCTAGCTGAAGCATTTACTGATAGTATATATGATTTAGTCACTCCTTTTTGTATCTGTAAATACATCAGGTAATTTATTTGCAAGTGATCAAGATACATTAATTTATGTTCACATCATGAAACATCTTTTTCTTTATTTTTTTTCTCCCCCTAATATAGGGAACAATTTTTCATTATAATGACAATCAGCAAAATGTGCTGTAAAAACATCACCCGTCATGGGTTCAATATATCTTATAATTGAATATGTTTCATATCAAACATATATTCCCATCCTCCTTTGAGGACCCATTTTAGTGCGTTGTGGTGGTGCGATAGGAACATAAATCGCACAACCAAATATTCTAAGATGGAAAATATTTGGCTCTCGACTAAAATTAAGTTGGTAATGGAGAATATTTATAACTTGCACTTGGTTTAATGCGAATTAATATCACATCATGTAAATTTACATGTCCCTATATAAATATTGAGAGTTTTGTACTCATTACCAATTATCTAGTTATTAGCTGGAAGCGTTTATCTATTGATTCAGCTAAACCAATTTTGTATATGCACATGAGCAACTGGATGTTCAACAACAATCCTTGTAGACATATAATAATCATTAAATGCTTGAGATGTTAACTCACCAGCATTATCAAGTCTCATTCTTTTAATGGTGTAATCAGGATAATGTGTTCTCAATTTAATAATTTGTGCAAGAAACTTTGCAAATGCCATATTATGGATTGATAACACACAAACATGAGACCATCCGCTAGATGCGTCTATTAGAACCATGAAATATCAAAATGGTCCACATGATGGATGAATTGGTCCATATATATAACCTTGAATTCTTTCAAGAAACATTGGTGATTCTTTCTCAATATTCATTTCATTAATCACCATATGTGCTTTTCATTAATCACCATATGTGCTTTTTCATTAATCATCATATGTGCTTTTCATTAATCACTATATGTGCTTTTCATTAATCACCATATGTACTTTTTCATTAATCACCATATGCGCTTTTCATCATATATCCTTTTCACCATATGCGTTTTTAATTATATGCGCTGCGCTTTTCATCATATGCACTTTTCATCATATGCGCTTTTAATCATATTCGTTGCGCTTTTCATCATATGCGCTTTTTATCATATGCACTTTCAATCATATGCGCTGCGCTTTTCATTATATGCGCTTTACATCATATGCGCTTTTAAGCATATTCGTTGCGCTTTTCATCATATGCGTTTTTCATCATATGCGCTTTTTATCATATGCACTTTTAATCATATTCGTTGCGCTTTTCATCATATGCGCTTTTTATCATATGAACTTTTAATCATATGCGCTGCGGTTTTCATTATATGCGTTTTTCATCATATGTTCTTTTAATCATATTCGTTGCGCTTACATATGCGCTTTTCATCATATGCGCTTTTCGGTGCAACATAGATATTTCTCATTTTCTGTTATCATTGACCGATAATCATATCCATTATGATATATATCAGAGAAACTTAACAAATTTCTTTTTGATTTGAAAGAAAACATGACTTTATTTATCAAAAAATTCTTACCATTTGGTAACATGAATTTTATTAGTAATAATAAGATTACTATAAATACATTTAGTATAAATATGTTTAGTATAAATACGAAAATTAAGAGAATAAACATATTATGCATAAATAATAAATTTAAGAATAAACATTAGTATGCATAAAATAAATAATGATTAATTGCATAAGTAATCATAAATGTTAGATAACATAAATATAAATGTTAGTGAAGTTAATAAGAGTTAGATTACAGAAATATAATTCAGGCGGTATAACCGACCATATATAACTTAAATAACATAAATATAAATGTTGGTGAAGTTAATAAAAGTTAGATTACAGAAATATAATTCAGGCGGTATAACCGACCATATATAACTTAAATAACATAAATATAAATGTTAGTGAAGTTAATAAAACTTAGATTACATAAATATAATTCAGGCGGTATAACCGATCATATATAACTTAAATAACATAAATATAAATGTTAGTGAAGTTAATAAAAGTTAGATTATAGAAATATAATTTTACTTGTGATGATAATAATATTTATCTTACTAATATATAATAGAAGATATCGTTAAAGAATTTCTTACCTTGATTATACGGAGCACTTCGTGCTGATAACGTGTTGTAATTTAGTAGTAGTTTATTACTACATTTTGCCTAAGCTTATACAATACTTAAATATTAAAGAGTAGTAATGGAGAGAGAGAGGAGTATATATTTCATATATATGTAAGAATGGTGCACCTCATATGGTTACATTTCCTCAATATATATACTACTAAAATATCTGTACATTTGAGATTCTTCAATTATGAAGCATGTGAAATAGTGATATGTAAAAGTTGTCATCCACTTTTAACTTTTAGGATAACATCTTTTCACAACACCAATAACATAATCATGACGCAATATTATCCATAGGTAACTCATGACGACTTTACAAAATATCAACACAAATTTATCCCTTTTCTACTCATATATGTAAACAAATAAGTTCCATAACAAATCAGTTATATCAAATACTTATTTTAATTTTATTATTTAAATAACACCTAATAAAGTTATCACAATCAATTATAAAAGCTTCAAATATTATTCGTAACATCATAAATTAACAACGGAAACTAAAGATAAAAGCTTCAAATAACATCAACAATCTGATCATTCAGAATTACAAATATTATTCGTAACATGAACAACAACAAATAGCTAAAAAGATTGTCTTCGAACGTGTGGACATAGTCCAACGATTCCCTCAATGTACTTTGTATCATGAGATAGGAAGATGTCATGAGTTTGATCCTTAGGGATAACATGATTTTCTTTAAAATAACTGAACACCAATAATGGTGGTATTTATTGACTTTATATGGAGGTTTTACCGGATTCGTTCACGGACCTCTACTTAGGAACACTGCCCGAATGGATGTGTTCCCGGGTACCATCGATCGAGTTCGAGTTTCCGCCCGAACGTGTGTGATACGTGCAAATGATGAGGAATCTACGGATGCACAAAATTGCCGTTAAAAAAATCGTCTTATTGTTCTTGAGCTCATATAGACCATTAAACATGTTATGGTCTTCCTGTATCACATATTACCGGTAATGGTCTTCCAGTCATATCTATGGTTACAATGTTGCCTTCGATTGTGACTTACTCCATTGATGTTAACCGAATAGGACATATAAAAAACATTTGAACATTACTTTGATAAAGGATGTATTAGTTCACAGTAATAGGACTATGAACACCAGACTCTCACTTTATACAATAAATAAGAATTATAGTGCAGAAGATGAGAGAACACGATGAATAGAATAAGAAATAGATAATTGATCGTGTAAAGTACAAGTTCATAAGAAAACATACGCCCCTATTTATACAGGTAAAAACCAAATCTGGAGATTTGGTTTCCATAACTACTTACCAATAAAAGTGGAAAAGATAAACTAAAATACATCAAATTAACTATTAATTAGGAAGTCAACTCTGGAGATAAAATCAAATCTTCAAAACAAATCTTCATAAATAACAAGCATATCTCTAGAATATTCTATGACTTTGTCTTCAAGAAATCATCATACGTTTACTTCAGTAATTCCAGAGTCTGCAACTTCAGACTCTAAATCTTCAGACTCTAAAATCCGTAAAACACTTTTGACTCATCAGATTATTATTTCTATTTTTCCTAACAATCTCCCCCTATCTGATGATGTCAAAACAACCTGTACTCCTAAACAAACATCTTTGCATACTCCCTTTCAATTAGCTTGCACTTGCTCTTCATATGAGAAATTTTCTTCAACATGCTCAGCTTGCTATGCAAGTGTTTTAACAACTGCATCCTGAAAGGAGTTGTTTGCTGTGTTTCACATCTGGACAGTAAACTAATCAACATTTCAATGCCAGCCCCTTCAAACTGATCACACCTAATTAACATCCTTTGATTTCCAGTGGTCTTAATCACTAAGTCATCCAAATATTTGACATACATATTATCCACAAACACCATATGCTCAGAAACAGTATACCTTTTAACATTACCCTTAACTCTTCTTTCTTTCATGTCCAGATTAAAAGCTCCACAAAACACTTCATAATCTTTAGTGCTTATGAACCCCTCTTTAAACACTAAGTGAACCAACATAAACACCCTTTTTAAAACTTCATCCAAAATAACCTGATCCCCTGCACACTCCTTAATACAAAAAGCTATGCCTCTCCATTCACAAAAACCCAAATGAATTATTTGATTTATTTTCACCCTCAATCTTCTGTCTGTCATATGAGTCATTGTTAGCAAGAGAATCACACCTTCAAACTCAGACCTTTCAACCTCAACTTTCACAATGTCACCATCATATCTTCTGAATCTGAACCTTTTGTTTATTTGAGCCCTAAGATCACTATCTGTTCTTTCTGTAGCAGCAACCAAAACACCACTAGATCTACTCTGTTTATCACCAGCACCCTAATCAGTAATATCCTCCTCCTCAATTTGAGTCTTCTTGGATTGCTCCCCCTCAATACCTGCATCATCTGATCTTTTTCTTTTCTCCCCCTTTTTGACATCATCTAAAGGAAGAGAAGATAACAACTTCCAAATTTCAGTCTGTTCAGCTTTGAGGGAAGAAATGTCAGATGCAAACTCAGTAAAACATTCTTTTAGTTCATCAACACCAGCCATTATTTTCTCCAGTTCTGTCAACCTTTGATTAATCTCTGTTACAGACCCTGAACCACTTGGACCAGTCAACCCCTGCATATCCCCAACCAACCTCCTCACCTCCATCAACTCAATTTTAGAAACAAAATTATTATTAAAGTTAAGATTATTAAATTTAGACTGCACAACAGAAAGTTTGTCATCAAACTCCTTAGTCAACCTAGTCAAAGCCTGATGCAGGTCAACCATGGTGACTTGTGCCTCAGTCTGGGAAGTAGTGCCAATGGATGTGGGTAGGGTTGGTATGTCCTCACAGCCTTCCTGTTGTAAAGAAAGGTGATCTTTGGACATAGATTATTTTAGGCCTGTATCACACCATGTGACATGAGTGTGACATTGGCAGCCTGTGCAAGAATGTGTAAGGATGGAACATTTTGGGTGGGTAATGACAGACTTAAGTCTGGGGTAAAAGTAGGTTTGGTCATTTCAGCTGGTTTTTGGATTTGGTTATTGGAGTCCAGGATTGGGACTTCTTCATGTAAGTCAACTGAGTGGGTTTCTTCAGTGACTGTAATGTGGGTATCCAAGTTTACTATCCTACCAAGTTTAGGTTGGGTCAAAGCACTTCTCTCACTAACCTCTAGCAGAGGTGATGGAGTAGTACTAGAAGCACCTTGGCTAGTGAATTTTAGAGGAGAATCTACAGGTGCTGTATCATCTAAGGTTTCAAATATGGTGGTATTCTCTGTATGAACTGGTGAGTTCATAAGGTGGTTTGAGTAGGAAATTTGCTCAGTAGCAGTGGGTGAGGATGAGTTAGACTGAGGTGGGATTTCCTCATTCATGTCCTCAGCCTGCTCTGTATGTGTAACATCATGGGGTGGAGAATGTGTGAGGGTAGAATCTGATTGCTCAGATTCTAAAGAGTGATGTTGACCATCCTCATTCCCTAATTGCTCAGAGTCAAAGGAGTTGTTGTGATCCTCTTCAAACTCTGATTGCTCAGAATCTGAGGAAGATGCCCCTTCAGACTCTGATTGCTCAGAATCTGCAGGTTGGTCTGCATGGCCAAGATTGACCCAATGCATCATAGCAGGAGTAAGAGCAACTTCTTGATCATCCACAATGTGCATGTGAAACATTCTGACACTACACTCTGGCATATATGTATACTCATACACACCAAATACTTTAAGCCCATCATACAAAACAGGAGTCATAGCTTGTTCAAACATAAGACTTAAAACTCTGATAAATGGTACATTATGATCCCTTTGAGGTTTTTCAGTGAGCACCAAGAGTTCATTGAAATATAAACGTGGAAAATCTATATTCCTCCCTGTGACCATAGCATGAAACAGATATGCCTCAAAATCATTGACTTCAGTCAAACTTCCACACTTGAAACTCAGACTCCTAGTGATATTTGACAACAAAAACATCCATCTTGGAGAAAACATACTAATTTTAACAGATGAATCAGTTAAGGGTTGACCAACCAAAGGAAAACTAGTTCTTGCAGCAGTTCTTGACACAGTTCTAACAAAATTATCTTGAACAGGAAGATTTAAAGCAACCCTTAAATGATTTTCAGTAAATGTTAAGGAATTGTTACCATCTCTGTAAGTGCCAGTAATAGTCCTAGCTTCTCTATTCCTAATGCAAGTATACCAAAATTCTGCCAACATCTCTGGAAACATGATTGTAGTCTTGAAGAAAGCATCCTTCAAAGGATGATTCTTCATAAACAGTATCAGATCCTCATACCCTTCATTAGCGAAACCCTCAGGTACAGTACCACAAGCAATCCTATTATTAACCGAAACCTGTACATCCTTTCCTCCTCTGAAATCTTTAGCCCTAATCATGTTGTCGGTTGGTTTAAGAACAAAAGGGATGAACTTCGTGTTTGCCATTAGATTAAAAATAAATATTCAAGAACACGAGAGAATTTTTCAAGAAGATAAAGATTGAAGGAGAGGGATTAGTGAGATACAAAATTTTGAAGAGTAAAAATAGGAGAGATAAGAACAAATTAATATTCCTGACTCAAAAAATTTCAAAAAGTTACCATTTACCCCCTCCGTTAATAACAAATTTGACCCTTTTATTTTAGGAAATAAAATAAAGAAAAATAAAATTAACCTAAAAACAAAATTTAAAAAAAAAAACTTTATTTGACTAAAGAAGGAAACGATTTTATACACAAAAATACACCGGAGTAAACTTTCTCAGACTCTGAATAATATTACGTCATCCAGACTCTAAGAAAATAATTCAGACTCAGGGAATATCATCACTGGACAACATTTCAATAGATGGATTTAACATTCCAAGTTGTCCAAGAAGATAGAAGTGCCTTTCCTCAGTAAGTGCCTTAGTGAAAATATCTGCCAATTGATCCTTAGTACCAATATGCTTTAAGAAGACTTTGCCCTTTTCAACACAATCCCTTATAAAGTGATGCAAGATTTCAATATGCTTGGTTCTTGAGTGAAACACTGGATTCTCAATAATAGCAATTGCACTCTCATTGTCACACATGATTGGAGTGTTGATCAATGTTAACCCAAAATCGAGAAGTTGATGCTGCATTCAAAGTAACTGAGCACAACAACTTCCAGCAGCAACATACTTAGCTTCTGCTGTAGAAGTAGCCACAGAATTATACTTTTTACTAGACCAGCTAACCAACTTTCCACCTAGCAATTGACATCCACCAAAAGTGCTTTTCCTGTCTAACTTGCACCCTGCATAGTCTGCATCTGTGTAACCAATTAGATCAAACCCTGAGTCTTTAGAATACCAAAGACCCAGGTTAGGGGTACCTTTTAAGTACCTAAAAATTCTTTTCACAGCTTTATAATGAGACTCCCTAGGATCAGATTGGTAACGTGCACAAAAACATATAGCAAACATTATATCTGGTCTACTTACAGTTAAGTAAAGCAAAGAACCAATCATACCTCTATAGGTTGATTGACAAGTAGGTTTCCCAGACTCATCTTTATTAAGCTTTTCGAAAACACTCTTTGGAGTTTTTAAAGAGGAACAATTTTTAAAACCATATTTAGTTAACATATCAGAAATATAGTTACTCTGGTTAATGAAAATACCCTCAAAACTCTGTTTTATTTGCAACCCAAGAAAATAGTTTAAAGTACATAAATTACTCATTTTATACTCTTCAGACATAATGTCAGAAAACCATTTTCTCAAGTGTGGATTTGTAGACCCAAAGATAATGTCATCAACATAAATTTGAATAAGTAACACATCACATCTGTCCTTTTTGATAAACAAAGTCTTGTCAATAGCTCCTCTGGAAAAATTCTTTTCTAGAAGAAATGTTGACAAGGTATCATACCAGGCTCTGGGAGCTTGCTTCAGAACATACAATGCTTTCTTCAGTTTGTAGACATGCTTAGGAAATTTCTTACTCTTAAAACCAGGAGGTTGTTTCACGTAAACCTCTTCTTGCAATTTACCATTCAGGAAAGCACTCTTCACATCCATTTGAGACACCTTGAAATCTTTGTATGCAGTATATGCCAGAAATAATCTGATAGCTTCAATTCTAGCTACACGAGCAAAAGTCTCATCATAGTCTATTCCTTCTTCTTGCATGTACCCTTGAGCAACCAACCTTGCTTTATTTCTGATCACAATACCATCTTTTTCAACCTTGTTTCTGAAAATCCATTTTGTGCCAATGGCAGTTTTACCAGCAGGCTTTGGAGCCAATTCCCATACATCATTCCTTTCAAATTCTGTCAATTCCTCAGTCATAGCCTCAACCCAGTCATTATCAACCAATGCCTCATCTACTTCTTTGGGCTCAATCAGTGAGAGAAAACTAGAAAAGAAGCAGAAGTTTGCTGTAGCAAAGTTAGACACAGGTGTCTGAGAAGAAGAACTAGACTTAGGCAAACCTGTAGGATCCACAACATAATTCTCAAGATGCTTTGGAGGAACTATATTTCTAGATGATTTTCTAGTAGGAACAATGAGATCCAAAGTGGTATTTAATGACTGATCACTTTCTTGATTGACAATAGATTCATCTTATTGTGGAGGTTCTTCTGTGTGAGTATTATCTGCAATTTCTTTTCTCAATCCAGACAAGTTTGGTTCATCTGACTCAGACTCTGAATCCTGAGTCTGAACACTATTTACTGAAATCAAATTTGACAACTCACCAAGTGTAGATAGTTTAGTACTGAATGACTGATCTATTTCTAAAAAACTTTCATCAAAGGAAACATTAATGGATTCTTCAATCTTCATTCTCCTCTAATTATATGCTCTGTAAGCTTTAGATACAGAATAATATCCCATAAAAATACCTTCATCCGACTTTGGCCTCATCTTATCAAGCTGATCTCTTTGATTTAAAATATAGCACTTACACCCAAATACATAGAAGTAATGAATAGTAGGCACCTTTTTAAGATATAACTCATAAGGAGTTTTGCCATGTTTCTTCATAATCAAGGACCTATTTTGAGTGTAACATGCTGTATTGACAGCTTCAGCCCAGAACCTTAGGACAACATTTGATTGGCATAGCATGGTTCTGGCTGCCTCAATAAGTGTCCTATTTCTTCTTTAAGCAACTTCATTTTGTTGTGGAGTTCTAACAGCAGAGAAATTTTGACCAATTCCAGACTCTTCACAAAAATCAATTAATGTGACATTTTTGAACTCAGTACCATGATCACTTCTCAAATGTTTGACAAGAACACCCTTTTGCACCTGCTCTCTCTTGATCAAATTGATGATTTCTTCAGGAGCATCACTTTTTACAGCCAAAAAAATAACCAAAGTAAATCTAGAATACTCATCAACAATCACCAAAGTATATCTTTTTTCACCCAGACTACTAGTGTTCATTGGACCAAACAGATCCATGTGAAGCATGTGAAGTGGATCACTGATGGTAGCCAGAGTTTTTGAGGAAAACTTTGTTTTGGTCTGTTTACCCATAATACAAGTAGAACAAGGTTTATCTTTCTTAAAAGGTTGTTGTGGAAGACCTCTTACAAGCTTCTTTTTAGAAAGCTCATTAATGTTTTTAAAATTAAGATGAGAAAGCCTTTTGTGCCAAAGCCAATTGAGCTCTGGGACAGTCTGAGAGTACAGACATGTCTCAATTCCAGCATCAACAGATTCTAGATCCAACATATACACATTTTGAAATCTCCAAGCAACAAGTGTTGGCCTTCCTTTAGGGTCATAAATAATACCAGCTTTCTTCCTAATTCTGATTTCACAGTCTTCATCAGCAATTTGGCTCACACTCAGCAGATTATGCATCAGCCCTTCAACTAAAGCAACTTTCTTTAATGTGACACTTCCAGCTTTAACAGTACCATAACCAATAGTCTTTGCAACATAATTATCCCCACATCTTACAGAAGGACCCTTTTCTTCAACAAATCCTACTAGATGCTCTTTGCATCCAATCACGTGTCTTGAGCAGCCACTATCCAGATACCGCATACTACCCTGCTACACAATACACAAACAAAAGAAGATGATTAGTTTTTAAGGGGAATCCACTTTTCAGTGGGTTCAACTGGAGTATGCTTTACTCTCCAGATAAAAGCTTTGTTTACAATCCAGATCAACTTGTCCTTAACAGGTTTCAAGACACTTTTATTTTCACAAACTTTGGGTTTCCATTCCTTTTCAATTTTCTTAGGAAAACAAAATGTTCTCTTAACAGAAGGTTTTTCTTGACTCTTGATTTTTTCATTGAGTTTTGAAATTTCCTTTTTGAGTTTACGAATAGTCTTAGCTTGTTTTGACTTTGACTTTCTTTTAGTCGACCTTTTTGGATCTGAACAAAAGTTAGCATCAAAGGATGATTCAGAGTTGTCCTTACAACTTGACTCATGAGTGTCAGACTTCAGGTCAGAACATACACTTTCATTTTGTGAGACTAAACTGTTAGAGTCTGAAGGTTTCAAGAGTTCAGACTCTAATGGATTTTTACTTTCAAGTATTATAGTCTCAGAAGGCTCGACAGGATCTAATGATCTTACAAAAGCATTGGTTAAAATCTTTTTGTCACCATCAAATTTTACAAAAGTGTTTGGTAAAATGTCAGGTTTGAATACAGTTGGTTCAACTTCCACATTATTATTTAATATGTAGTTTTCACCTAGTATAGCTTTGACATCATTTGGAAGATACACACCAAGATTTACAAATTGATTCATAGTGTTTTTTTTATAACCCGTCCTAATCCATCCGGACGAAGTCCATATTGATATAGACAATTCGTAATAGTTGATTACATCGCGAGGTACTTGACCTCTATATGATACATTTTACCAACATTGCATTCGTTTTTAAAAGACAAACTTGCTTTACATCGAAAGTTTACTGCATGCATATCATTTCATAATATATCCAACTATAATTGACTTAATAATAATCTTGATGAACTCAATGACTTGAATGCAATGTCTTTTGAAATATGTCTTGAATGACTCCAAGTAATATCTCTAAAATGAGCAAATGCACAGCGGAAGATTTCTTTCATACCTGAGAATAAACATGCTTTAAAGTGTCAACCAAAAGGTTGGTGAGTTCTTTAGTTTATCATAAATAATCATTTCATCATTTTAATAGACCACAAGATTTCATATTTCCATTTCTCATAAATATACGTCCCATGCATAGAGACAAAAATATCATTCCTATGGATTGAACACCTGGTAACCGACATTAACAAGATGCATATAACAATGTCCCCTATCATTTCGGGAAAACCTTCGGACATAATATTAAACAAAATCGAAGTACTAAAGCATCCGGTACGTTGGATGGGGTTCGTCGGGCCCATAGATCTATCTTTAGGATTTGCGTCAATTAGGGTGTCTGTTCCCTAATTCTTAGATTACCAGACTTAATAAAAAGGGGCATATTCGATTTCGATAATTCAACAATAGAATGTAGTTTTAAGTACTTGTGTCTATTTCGTCAAACATTTATAAAAATTGCGTATGTATTCTCAGCCCAAAAATATAAAGGGTGAAAAGGTAAATGAAACTCACCTAATGTATTTTGTAGTAAAAATACATATGACTATATTGAACAATGCAGGGTTGGCCTTGGATTCACGAACCTATATTATTCATATATGTATTAAATCATATTCTTGTAATCGAATAAATCTATATATTTTTACTAGTTATGTAATTGTTATATTTAATAATTTATAAGTTTTATTAGTTATTTAAATATTTTATTTTGTACATAATGATATTAATATAGTTAAGTTAAGTATATTAAATATATCTTTATATATAAACTGTAATTTTTATAATTATTATCTCAACCAAGTCTTTTAAACTTCTATCTTTTATAGTTATTATTATTTTAATAATAATAATATAGATATTACGGATAATAAAAATGATTGTTTGTAAGGATTTCAAAAAGATAACTTTTGTAAAAATGACATTAATGATAATAACTATAAAAAAATTAATTTTTCTATTAATGATTGTTGTAAATATAATTTTAGTAATTACATAATAATAATAATACTTAGGTTAGTATAAATAATAATTATTATAATCATATAAGTGATAATGATAATAATCTTAATATAAATGTTAATGATAATAATAACAAATTTAGTTATGATAATGATTATAATACTTGTCAAAATAACAATAATTAATAATAATCATAATGATAATCATAAATAAAATCTTAATGTTCATCATACATAATATAATACTACAATAATGTTAATACTTACATAGATAATAATAATAATTATAATTGTAACTATATTTATCATAATAAGAATTTTTGATAGTTAATGCTTTTATTAGTAGTTACATATTAATAATAATATACTTACTATAATTATAATAGTGATAATAAATAATAAATAACAATACTAATAATTTTTAACATTAATAATAATAACAATACTAATAATAAATAAAAATTCTATTTAAAGAACTACCTTATAAGGCTTTTATAAAAAGAATTGCACCGAACCGGGATCGAACCCGAGACCTCTCGCTCACCCGCACCAACACCCAACCATCACGCTACTGCGTGTTTTTCTGTTTTAACCCATAATCAAATAATTATAACTCGTTACTTTCTGTTTATTTCCTTCATCCTCTTCATCCTTCTACAGCAATCCAAATACTTCGTTGAATGGTTTAATTAAGTGATGTTATGATTAGTAAACGAAACCAAAACAACTTGTAATTGAAATATATATATTTTTTTTATTAATAGACGAGACTAAAAAAACGATTACAGAACCCGTTATAGAGCTCGATGAACTCAAAATCAAAATCGTATTTTTAGAGTGTTTTAGACTATACTTATAACATGAAAAAGGTTTCAATTCGTTCCTATAAACTTTCTCAATCATCAATTTAAATGGGAATATCAAAATGATTTCGAATTTCTTCATGAACAAATTTGTTGACTTTTTGAAAATTTACTTTGACTCTCAAATTTGTATTCGATATTAGAGATTAGGACTTGAAACTTCGTAGATAGTTTGAATGCAGTATTCCTAACACTTCTGCACTTTTAGATTTTTTTTTAAAAGATTCAAAATCGAGTTTTGATGTTTTTGGTTGATAACAGAGGATACGGTTTCAATATCCTCATCTTTTTTTTGCTGAATTCGACTAACAGACCGATTATGTAGGAGATAATTGACGATAGAAAGGTTGAATAATTCCTGTACACTTGATTGGATCAATTTAAATAAGAATGGTGTGGGGAACGTACTAATTCGATCAGAGATAGGAGACAGGAAGAAAAAAGTTAAGAAAAATAAAAAGGGGATTGTGACACACAATTGATTTTGTTTTTGTACTGTGGTTAGATGCGTGTTGTAATCCCAATTAGTGACAGGAACAAGAATCAAATACAATATTGATCGAGATAGGCAACAGAAAACGTATCCAGTTATTACTTTAGGTATAACCGTATATATATATTCATTTTTTTTATATCTGAGTATAAATAATTCAGTATTTTATATATGTATATGTCTTTATATAAATAAATAATATATATCTGTGATGATATATAAATTACATCTAGTTAATATTACTAATTATTAATATATTAATGATAATAATATTATTTATCATTTATATTATTAAAAATCCTTATATTAATAATAATAAATGATTAAATGATAATAATAAAATAATAATATTAATATCGTTACTAAATATAATAGGTTATATATATTTCAAATAAAATACCATTAATAATTTTAATTATACTGATATGATAATAATAATACTAATTATAATAATACTAATGATAATAATCATGTTTGTAATAACAGTATTATATAGATTATATATTCATATTTAAATTGGTACTAATATCAATAATACTATAATAGTTTGTACATAACTACTTTAGTATTTGTATCATAATTGTATTAATATTGATATTTATTTTAATAATAACCATTTTAATATAGTTCTATATTTTATCTTATAATATTATATATATATATATATATATATATATATATATATATATATATATATATATATATATGTATATATACATTTACATTTTTAATCGTTCGTGAATCGTCGGGGATGGTCAAAGGTCAATTGAATATATGAACATAGTTCCAAAGTTTTCGAGACTCAACATTACAGACTTTGCTTATCGTGTCGAAACCATATAAGATTCAAGTTTAAATTTGATCGGAAATTCTCGGGTCATCACAGTACCTACCCGTTAAAGAAATTTCGTCCCGAAATTTAAGTGAAGTGGTCATGGTTAACAGTAAAAATGTTTTCATGACGAATATGAGTTGATAAATAGAGTTTTATCATCATTGAGTAATATGGATAAAATGATTCGATTAATCGAAGCGTATGAATGAAGTTATCACAAAAGATCGAGATGAAGAAATGGAGATTTTCCATAACTTTTGACGTAGTCGCAATTGAATTTAGGAAAATAAGGTTCGTCTTAACTTTTGACGTCATCTCGGTTGAATTCCGGAATTCAAGGGATTTAAAGAAAATCTTCGAAATCTAAATAAGATATGATTCTTCGGTAAATGAGGAAATTAGGATCTCTTTAATTAAATGCGATGATCTGCCTCGATTGCTCTATCAAGTAATTTCATTATAAATTTACCTCTTCTATTTGATTATTCTCACCATTCCTATACTTTCTTCCCTAATCCATACATCTAAAAATTGTAACAATGCTTAATCCAGTTCTGATCCTTGTTCTTATTCTGACTATCGTATCTATCTTTATTCTTTTCCAACTCCCACCGGAGGATTCTATTCACTTCTACTATTACCTTGGGGTTATAGTATTTCTAATTCTCCCGTGTCTTTATCTTGCTATACGTATGGATATACATGGTTTATAATTTCTGTGTTTGTGATCGGCTTTATATTCCTTGTTATGTTTTCGGAGCTCCATGCTCTTGTTTTCTCTTCCCGACTTCAATTCAAGCGAATAACGGTCCATAACTCGTAGATGTAGAGCTTCGAATGATTATACCGTTCTAAGCACGAAGGAACGTATGCTCACGATTTGATTCGTTTTAATTATCAGAATCACTGAGAATGGTACTATCAAGAATATAATTTCTTGATGCGTTCAGAGATTAAGTAGAATGAAAGAGTTGTGTAACATGGTACATGATAATGGTATGATCTACTGTGAACCATCATCACGTTTCATTAGAAACTCAGCATGACCTACTGTAATATAATCACGTTGATCAAGTGTCATTATATTATACTAACTCATGCTTCAATTCCCAACAATTCTCCACAATTCATTCATAATTTATACTTAGATTTTACAGGGGTTTTCAATATAATGGAATACAGAAAACACAAAGAGGTAGATAATTTCGGACAAGAATATTTATGAAAATATCCTCAGAAATATCGAAGATATTTATGATGATATTTTGGAATTTCTAAGTTCGAAGGTTGATGAAGAAAAATTTTCTTCAAGATTTTAACATGACTTCGGAGCAAGATATTTTCTAATGATTTCATCGGATCCAGAATTACCTAGATTCTTTGAATATAGGGTTTGGTCCTTGTATTTGTCCTTGGTCTCCTTCGTGGTTAGCTCAATCCGTTTTCCAGTTCCAATTTTTCTGAGCTTTTCCAACATACTATTCTTTATTATCAAACTTCTGGCTGTTAAGATCGTTTACGGTTGTCTACGGTTTCTGCTGCTTCATTCAGCTTTTTCAATATTCAGAGTATTGATTTGTAGACTGGGTGCTTTTCAAAATTTCAAAATGGAAGGTCATTATTCTAGGAGATAAATGTTATACATATAACTATTGATGTAGATATGCTGTGAGTTTTCAAAGTACTGATTGCCGATTCCTCTACATTTACTGCTACCATATCTGAATCATTGGTTATCGATCCGAGGTGATTTCAAGAGAATTGTGTTTTTTAGATGATTAAACACTGACGGTAATATGGTGGAATATAAAAGGTTTCCCGATGTCAATAAAAGAGCACACATATATATCAAAATTATAATGAAGTTGTTTCGAACGAATAGTCAAAGTTGACTTGCTGGAGCTGTGACGAAATGGGCTAATTTAGAAAGAGATTGCAAAGTTATTTTCGGTAATAACAACGCCAAAGGAGCTAGCACAGATACGTGTTAAACGTTTACCCAGGTTTCGAGTGTTTTCAGGTGCATAACTAAATGCATCAATCTTTTCTCCCATAGATGAAGTGCGGCTGGTTCATCCTCTCGTTTGAGGTGTTTTTAAGAATCATGAAAGGTTTGAAAGCAGATTGGAATCGTCAAGATACAAATGAGGTTTAAGATGAAATCAAGTGGCAACTTGAAGAATTGTTTAGTTTCATATGTTATAATCAATATTTTAATTCATTTTAATTGTCCAATGTTATTAGTCCACAGTCGATAGTCCACAATTAACATTCCAATAATTCATATATAGTTTAATATATAATATTCGAATTAATTAATATATCATGACCCGTGTACATGTCTCAGACTCGATCACAACTCAAAGTATATATATTATTGTAGAATCAACCTCAACCCTGTATAGAGAACTCGATCATTACTGCATATAGAGTGTCTATGGTTATTCCAAATAATATATATATATATATATATATATATATATATATATATATATATATATATATATATATATATATATATATATATATGCGTCCATATGATATGTCAAAACCTTGTATACGTGTCCCGATATTTAAAGTGTGTAAAATAAATACCGAAATTAAATGACGATAAATTAAATGCGTAAAGTAAATAACAGAAATTAAATGACGATAAATAAAATTGCGATAAATAAATTGCGATAAATAAATTGCGATAAATAAAAGGTAATACAGAATTAACAGTTAGCTAGGATTTTGTTAGCGTGGATTCTTAACAAAATTTCTCATAGTTAATTTGTCTATTTCTAACAAATTTTATTTTGTCAAATGTTTTCTTCATTATGCCACTTGTTGGATTCTGATAGGTCAAAATCCAAATATGAAATTGAATGAAAATAGTTATTCTGCGGTGAACGGATACGTATATCTGTAGATGTAAGTAGGATAGTAAATGACTGTTGAATCAGATTCGAAGAACGTACAATGTAACTTATTAATGTGAAATTTAAATATTCCTCGGGTATTACCTACCCGTTAAAATATTTTTACCATTAACGGTTTGTACAAAAGAATTTTTAATTACAATCTTTATGAAAACATATATACATATGTATTTTCTTCAGATGTAATCATGGATTTAATGAGTCAATATAATATTAAACTCATTTGATTTTCGGTTTGAGCTAGAATAAATAATCTCTAAAACTTTTAGAAACCACATATTTTTGGCAGAATATTTCTTCAGTGAAGTTATGAATTAATACCTCATCGTTCATTGTTGTTGGTAATCCTTGGTATCTATGATGCGTATGACGTTGATGTTCGTGTGACAGATTGTGAAGTTGAGGTTTGCGATGCGGTTATTGTTGGTGGTGGTAATGGTACTGTTGGCGTTGATGATGGTGGTACTGGTTATGCTGCTGGTGCTGCTGCTGGTGTTTGTAACATTTGCACCATATTCTCCAAAGCCACTACCTGAGCACGAAGCTCGTTTACTTCTTCTATTACACCAGGGTGATTGTCGGTTCGGACGAGCGGATAAATAAAATCTAAAATTTGATGTAATATATAATCGTGACGAGATACTCTGGAAATGAGAGAGAAAATGGTGTTTCGGAAAGGTTCGCCGGTAAGTGCTTCAGGTTCTTCGTCAAGAGGGCAATGTGGTGGATGGAAAGGATCACCTTCTTCTTGTCTCCAATGATTGAGGAGGCTACGAACTCATCAGATGAATTGGGGATGGCTGATTGGTTGATTCATTCTGGTGACACTGCTTCCGGAGCTTAGGTGAAACTCCATATCAGAATAGATGTCGGAATCCAAAGAATTCAAACTGGTTGAAGGATTCATCTCGTACGATCAGTTGAAGGATTTTCAATAAGAAATAGATTATAGGATGTAGATTATTATCCTGCAATACATAATTTACATATGCATATATAATACTAAAATCCCATAAGTTACGGAGGAATCTACGGAAACTATCAGGCAAAGGTAACAATAACAGATACGCTAAGATATGAATTTTTTCTATACACTACTCATGCAATTAATGTAGCAAGACGTATCTAGACTAATAATGATAAGCGGGTAATTTTCTAAGGATGATAAGCAGATAATTTCCGACTAGAAATGATAAGCAAAACTTTTGACATGCAGACACGGTCGAAGTCCAGACTCATTAATGCATCCTATCGACTTATCAGTTAGACACACTAATGCAGACCTGGTTCGCTAAGACCACCGCACTGATACCAACTTTCATAACCCGTCCTAATCCATCCGAACGAAGTCCATATTGATTATAGACGATTCGTAATAGTTGATTACATCGCGAGGTACTTGACCTCTATATGATACATTTTACCAACATTGCATTCGTTTTTAAAAGACAAACTTACTTTACATCGAAAGTTGACGGCATGCATATCATTTCATAATATATCCAACTATAATTGACTTAATAATAATCTTGATAAACTCAATAACTCGAATGCAACGTCTTTTGAAATATGTCTTGAATGACTCCAAGTAATATCTCTAAAATGAGCAAATGCACAGCGGAAGATTTCTTTCATACCTGAGAATAAACATGCTTTAAAGTGTCAACCAAAAGGTTGGTGAGTTCTTTAGTTTATCATAAATAATCATTTCATCATTTTAATAGACCACAAGATTTCATATTTCCATTTCTCATAAATATACGTCCCATGCATAGAGATAAAAATATCATTCCTATGGATTGAGCACCTGGTAACCGACATTAACAAGATGCATATAAGAATATCCCCTATCATTCTGGGAAAACCTTCGGACATGATATTAAACAACATCGAAGTACTAAAGCATCTGGTACGTTGGATGGGGTTCGTCGGACCCATAGATCTATCTTTAGGATTCGCGTCAATTAGGGTGTCTGTTCCCTAATTCTCAGATTACCTGACTTAATAAAAAGGGGCATATTCGATTTCGATAATTCAACCATAGAATGTAGTTTTAAGTACTTGTGTCTATTTCGTCAAACATTTATAAAAATTGCGCATGTATTCTCAGCCCAAAAATATAAAGGGTGAAAAGGTAAATGAAACTCACCTAATGTATTTTGTAGTAAAAATATATATGACTATATTGAACAATGCAGGGTTGGCCTTGGATTCACGAACCTATATTATTCATATATGTATTAAAGCATATTCTTGTAATCGAATAAATCTATATATTTTTACTAGTTATGTAATTGTTATATTTAATAATTTATAAGTTTTATTAGTTATTTAAATATTTTATTTTGTACATAATGATATTAATATAGTTAAGTTAAGTATATTAAATATATCTTTATATATAAACTGTAATTTTTAAAATTATTATCTCAACCAAGTCTTTTAAACTTCTATCTTTTATAGTTATTATTATTTTAATAATAATAATATAGATATTACGGATAATAAAAATGATTGTTTGTAAGGATTTCAAAAAGATAACTTTTGTAAAAATGACATAATGATAATAACTATAAAAAAATTAATTTTTCTATTAATGATTGTTGTGAATATTATTTTAGTAATTACATAATAATAATACTTAGGTTAGTATAAATAATAATTCTTATAATCATATAAGTGATAATGATAATAATCTTAATATAAATGTTAATGATAATAATAACAAATTTAGTTATGATAATGATTATAATACTTGTCAAAATAACAATAATTAATAATAATAATAATAATAATAATAATAATGATAATCATAAATAAAATCTTAATGTTCATCATACATAATATAATACTACAATAATGTTAATACTTACATACGATAATAATAATAATAATTATAATTGTAACTATATTTATCATAATAAGAATTTTTGATAGTTAATGCTTTTATTAGTAGTTACATATTAATAATAATATACTTACTATAATTATAATAGTGATAATAAATAATAAATAACAATACTAATAATTTTTAACATTAATAATAATAACAATACTAATAATAAATAAAAATTCTATTTAAAGAACTACCTTCTAAGGCTTTTATAAAAAGAATTGCACCGAACCGGGATCGAACCCGAGACCTCTCGCTCACCTGCACCAACACCCAACCATCACGCTACTGCGTGTTTTTCTGTTTTAACCCATAATCAAATAATTATAACTCGTTACTTTCTGTTTATTTCCTTCATCCTCTTCATCCTTATACATCAATCCAAATACTTCGTTGAATGGTTTAATTAAGTGATGTTATGATTAGTAAACGAAACCAAAACAACTTGTAATTGAAATATATATATTTTTTTATTAATAGACGAGACTAAAAAAACGATTACAGAACCCGTTATTGAGCTCGATGAACTCAAAATCAAAATCGTATTTTTAGAGTGTTTTAGACTAAACTTATAACATGAAAATGGTTTCAATTCGTTCCTATAAACTTTCTCAATCATCAATTTAAATGGGAATATCAAAACGATTTCGAATTTCTTCATGAACGAATTTGTTGACTTTTTGAAAATTTACTTTGACTCCCAAATTTGTATTCGATATTAGAGATTAGGACTTGAAACTTCGTAGATAGTTTGAATGCAGTATTCCTAACATTTCTGCACTTTTAGATTTTTTTAAAAGATTTAAAATCGAGTTTTGATGTTTTTGGTTGATAACAGAGGATATGGTTTCAATATCCTCATCTTTTTTTTGCTGAATTCGACTAACAGACCGATTATGTAGGAGATAATTGATGATAGAAAGGTTGAATAATTCCTGTACACTTGATTGGATCTATTTAAATAAGAATGGTGTGGGGAATGTACTAATTCGATCAGAGATAGGAGACAGGAGTAAAAAGTTAAGAAAAATAAAAAGGGGATTGTGACACACAACTGATTTTGTTTTTGTACTGTGGTTAGACGCTTGTTGTAATCCAATTAGTGACAGGAACAAGAATCAAATACAATATTGATTGAGATAGGCAACAGAAAACGTATCCAGTTATTACTTTAGGTATAACCGTATATATATATATTCATTTTTATTTATATATGAGTATAAATAATTCAGTATTTTATATATGTATATGTCTTTATATAAATAAATAATATATATCTGTGATGATATATAATTTACATCTAGTTAATATTACTAATTATTAATATATTAATGATAATAATATTATTTATCATTTATATTAATAAAAATCCTAATATTAATAATAATAAATGATAATAATAAAATAATAATATTAATATCATTACTAAATATAATAGGTTATATATATTTCAAATAAAATACCATTAATAATTTTAATTATACTGATATGATAATAATAATACTAATTATAATAATACTAATGATAATAATCATGTTTGTAATAACAGTATTATAACAATACAATTTATATTATAGATTATATATTCATATTTAAATTGGTACTAATATCAATAATACTATAATAGTTTGTACATAACTACTTTAGTATTTGTATCATAATTGTATTATTATTGATATTTATTTTAATAATAACCATTTTAATATAGTTCTATATTTTATCTTATAATTATTTATATATATATATATATATATATATATATATATATATATATATATATATATATATATATATACACATTTTTAATCGTTCGTGAATCGTCGGGGATGGTCAAAGGTCAATTGAATATATGAACATAGTTCCAAAGTTTTCGAGACTCAACATTACAGACTTTGCTTATCGTGTCGAAACCATATAAGATTCAAGTTTAAATTTGGTCGGAAATTCCCGGGTCATCACAGTTTTGACCTTTTCATTGATCTTCCTAATTCAGTATTTAATCTTTTATTTTCTTCTGTGTATGCCATTTTATAGGTGTCAAGTTCAACCTCACATTTTTTTAAGTCTTTAATTTCAGCATCTTTGTCTTTGATGATATTTTTAAGATCAAAAATTTGTATTCTTAACCTATCAATGTCTTTTAAACACCATTCAAAGTAAAGCAGCAAGTACTGAAACATTCTCATTTTTTCATTATCAAGATAGTTCACAAAGTTTTGTACTTTATAGGCAGAAACTTTATTGCAAGTAGTGTCCTTATCCATCTTCTCAACAGCTTTCAGATCTTCCTGAAACTTGCTAGAACCACCAGCCTTTTCAATTATAGCCATATATGGGGTAGTAATAATACTGATAGACCTTTTGATTAAAAAATATGGATCGTTTTAAAGATCAACGAGATAGGATTTACACCTTTCCCGCTCTGATACCAGTTATTAGTTCACAGTAATAGGACTATGAACACCCGACTCTCAATTTATACAATAAATAAGAATTATAGTGCAGAAGATGAGGGAACACGATGAATAGAATAAGAAATAGATAATTGATCGTGCAAAGTACAAGTTCATAAGAAAACATACGCCCCTATTTATACAGGTAAAAACCAAATCTGGAGATTTGGTTTCCATAACTACTTACCAATAAAAGTGGAAAAGATAAACTAAAATACATCAAATTAACTATTAATTAGAAAGTCAACTCTGGAGATAAAATCAAATCTTCAAAACAAATCTTCTTAAATAACAAGCATATCTCCAAAATATTCTATGACTTTGTCTTCAAGAAATCATCGTACGTTTACTTCAGTAATTTCAGAGTCCGCAACTTCAGACTCTAAATCTTCAGACTCTAAAATCTGCAAAACACTTTTGACTCATCAGATTATTATTTCTATTTTTCCCAACATGATGAACACCTTGTTAATGGTTTTACTGGGACGAACCAGAGAAGACCCGGATTCTCACCCTGGAATGAACCGGAGGTGAGCTCGGACTAGTCATAAGTTCAAGTGTAGAACTCACTCCCAAAAGCTAGTTTGAAGGAGGATGGAACACCTTGACTTATAATCCATCACTCAATACCATACTTGGGCAATGTGGGATCGTAACAATACCCCACCCTTAAAAAGCCAACGTCCTCGTTGGTCACAACATGCGAACCGGAGAAGACCCGAATTCTCACCATGGGACGAACCGGAGGTGAGCTCGGACTAGCCATAAACCCAAGTTTAGAACTCACTCCTAAAATCCAGCTTGAAGGAGGAGAGAACACCTTGACTTACAAGCCATCACCCAATCCCATACTTGAGCAATGTGTAACCGTAACACACCTCCGATGGTGACAATATTGCCTTCAATTGTGACTTATTTCATTGATATTGACCAAATAGGACGTTTAAAAAAGATTTGACCTTCATGAAATAGGAAAAATCGTCGACGATTACGGTTAGGGATGAATGCGAATAGGGTTTATCACTCTTTGGAAACGGAAACTGAGAAAATGGATATGGTTTATTAACGTTTGGAAACATATGAGTGAATTATTTGCAAATAATTCATTTAGATATGATCTAATGGCTCTTACTAAATATAACTAATCCAAAAGAGATTTTTTTTTTTTTTTTTTTTTTTTTTTTGGATAAGTAAGGAAACTCTCCTATGAACGAACACATTGACTCCCCATAGAAGGTAAAACCTCGGATAGTCAAGCCCCCGAGCGCGAGACCTGGTACCGGGTGAATTGCGCATTATGCGCACCCTCTTGTCACACTCCCTTTTTGAACAATTTGACATGACCAAGGATTGAACCTGGGTAGTGTGCTTCATTGGGCAACTCGGTGGCCACTCAGGCAAACCTGAGCGGTTTAAAAAGAGAAAATTTGGTCAAGTCATTTTTTTGATCATGATTATTTGCTGATTTAACTTTTATTAAAATTCAAGAGACCGTTGTTTTTTCAACTTTTCATTAATTGAAGAAAAACGTCATCAGTTGTACTTCAAAAATGTTTATATTCTCTTATGATCATCAATTGTGTGTTTGTAGCCTCTAATAAATAATTATTAATTATTATTATTAATTAATTATTAACCTTCATATACTAAAAGCGATGGCAAATGTTGTAAACCTTCATATACTAAAAGCGATGGCAAATGTTGTAGTTTTAGTTCTACTCGATTGTAGTTTTGAGTTTGCGTCCACATTACAAACGATCCATCAACTTTGCCTATAGTTCTACAATGGTCCCTACACTTTACACTTTTTAAAGGGTAAAAAGTATAAATATATAATTTAATTAAAATATAAAAAATTAATTCCACTCGAATTTATAACGGGCCCTATCTTCTCTCTGGGTGCGTGTTAAATTTTTCAGAGACTACCGTTCAACTCGGAAAAATCTTACGAACCCAACGAGACTAACTATACGCGAAACAGACACTTCTCAAAAAACGCTAAACACAACGACAACCCGTATCTTCCCGCTCGGCACGAGTTAAATTTTTTCGACGGCAGCGTCAGACTCGAAATAATTTTATGAACAGAACGATACTAACTACGTTCGAAACGGACACTTTTTAAAAAACGCTAAACACAACGACAACCCGTATCTTCCTGCTCGCCGCGAGTTAATTTTTTTTTTCCAGCACCATTATGCTCGAAATAATTTTATCAACAAAACGAAACTAACTACGTTTGAACCGGACAGATTTTAAAAAACACTAAAGACGACGACACCAACAACGACGCATAACACATGGTCCGTTTTCCCTTCTGTAAATAAAACTGCGTTAAATATGAATGCGCCGACCGAAAGCCCCGCCGCATCGCGCGGGCCGATCCGGACTAGTTAATGGTCAATACCAACACTTAATTGTATTAACCTGATAATACCAACTTGTCTGACCAACATATTTTTCAACATTAACAAATAGACATTAGGATGGAAAACACGTATAAGAAAAAATAATAGTAAAAGGAATTTGAATAATGAATCTATGGCTTTTGACCCATTCGAGCCATTTGATCTCTGTCCCTCCTAGATAAAAATAAAAATATTCATTAGTTAAAAAGCATAATCCTAATCAGCAATTTATGAAGAAATGAGTCACATAGTTTCATAATATAGCCACATACAAGGCTAATATGGTACAACGACAAACATGTTAGGTTGCCAAAAATGTGAATCTACCTTTCTTGTCTCAAAACACTTCGTCGTCCCATCAAGGATAAGCATATGATAAATAGACTTTTCCTTCATAAATGAGCGAACTAATGTCAATTATGCTCGCCAATAGAATAACAAACTACCAAATGGAATAATCGTTCATATTACCAACTTATTAATAATTTCATTATTATGCAACCAAATTACGTCGTTACCCCTAAATCATTCCAAAGTGTTCAGTCTGCAAAAAATGTATATGTACTAAATCTCTTGCCAAGTAAAGTTGTAACCTCAATTAATCATTCCAACAACACTGATAAGTTATAATTCACGAATTATACCACTTACACTTATATGTAGTAATTAGTAACCATAATGATTAATGACATTGACATTCAGAAGTGTACATGAATGGTGAATTGTTCAAAGCTAGCTACACATGTGATTACTTATTAGTAATACATATTAGCTTATTTTTCTCATTATGTAAATTAATATGTCATTCAATAAAAGCAAACTACAGCAGGTAGCCTTGAAGGTCATCCACATGTAAATATAAACATGAAATCACAACAACACATACTAGGTCACTCCACTGCACATATTATTTTCATATGATTTCTTGACCGTGCATACCTCCAATATATGAATGAATAGGAGAAATTGAAAAAAAATCAGAGGAAGCATATATGTTAAATGAACCATAATTTGATTAAAATAGCTTAAATTTAGCGAAAAATTCAGCTAAAGACATATGATCTGAAATTGAGATATGATTTTGGGATAAAGATAGAAGATTTTTGCTATAGAACATAGAATAAACCAATTACGGAGTATATTATTGAACGAACTTGTTTAGGGTTACAGGAATCAAATTGGTTGATTTTTACGATAACCTTTGGAATAATAGATGCCATGTTTTTCTTAAGGGTTTGAGAATAAAATTTATGTAGCGATAGTTATTGCGCTATTAAATCATATGACTAATTTGGGTGGTTAGATTAAGAGGGTAGTGAATGTAATTACTAAATTCAGTGGCTTATATCACTTCTTATATTGATTGATTAATTGCTTTATTAGGATTTTATTATAATAAAATAATATAAGAGTGATAATATTATTAAGGCTTTTATTATAAATACAAGAGGGGTAATATAATAGTGCAATTTATCTTTAGGATTCGCGCAGCTAATATACTAAATAATACCTCGAAGTACTAAAGCATCCATACCCTGGACGGGGCTCGTTGGGCCCGATAGATCTATATTTAGGATTCGCGTAAATTAGGGGCCATTTCCCTAATTCTTAGGTTACCAGACTTGAAGGGGTGATATTCGGTTTAATAATCCAACCATAGAATTTAATTTTGATTACTTGTGTCTATTTCGTAAAACATTTATAAAAGCAGCGCATATATTCTCAGTCCCAAAAATATATATAAAAAGGGAGTAATGAAACTCACAATACTGTATTTCGTAGCAATAATGCAAATGACGGCACTGAACAAGTGCAGGGTTGGCCTCGGATTCACGAACCTATATTAAGTATATATATATATTTATGTGTTGGTCAATATCTGTCTAACAATTTAGGTCAAGTCGTAGTGTATCACAATCCCAATGCTCGAGATTATCATGCAAAAGTCAACAAAAGTCAATTTGACCAAAAAGACTTTAAAAAAAAATATCAATACATGTTTATTATATAACTTAAATAGTCGTTTTATATATTTAAATATATTTATCAGATTTTATTAAAGTAAATAATACAAGTCATTTATTAATAAATAAAAATATAAATTAAAATTATATATATGATAAAAATATGCTTTTATATATCTTAAATAATATAGTTTATATAGTTCACTTAATATCATTAAAATATAGTGGTATGTATTATTATATTACATGTGGTAAAAATATCTTTGTATCACATATTTATTTGATAAGATAATATTGATAATAATAAGAAATAAAAGTTGTATTATTTTGTAATAATAATAATTATTATTATTCTACTAATAATAATAACAGTATTTATATTTACTAATGATGATAACAATTATGATAAAATGATAATTTTAATCATGATAATTTTAATAATAACGATACTTTTTAATACTAATATTTTTATATAACAATAATAATTCGAAAAATGATAATTTTTAATAATAATACTTAAATGATAATAATAGTGATATTTTATAATAAAAATGATAATTTTAATGAAAATGATAGTTTTAATATTAATGATACTTTTAATAATAATAATGATAAAAATAATAATAATGAAAACAATATTTTTATCTAAATCAATATCATACAATATTTTAATTTCATCATGATGCTTATACTCGTTATTTCCTAATCGATTTGTTTAATAGCTTTTAGTCCTCTTTTAAATCGCATTCATAATAATGATATAATAATAGTAATTATAATAATTAGATGATACTAATATTAATTTTAATGATAATGATAATGATAATAATAATAATAATAAGAATAATAATAATAATAATAATAATAATATTAATAATAATATTATAATAAAATTAATGATGATGATGATGATAATAATAATAATAATAATAATAATAATAATAATAATAACGATAATATTAATTAATAATAATAACAATAGTAACAATAATAGAAATAACAATTTTTAATGATAATACTTATATTAATAATAATAATAATAATAATAATAATAATAATAATAATAATAATAATAATAATAATAATAATAATAATTATTATTATTATTATTATTATTATTATTAGATAATAATAATAATGACGATAATAATAATAATAATAATAATAATAATAATAATAATAATAATAATAATAATAATAATAATAATAATAATAATAATAATAATAATCATTTTTAACAATAATACGAAAATTAATGATAATTCAGTTGGTCATATCTTTTAATCCGTTCATCGAAACCACACGACTTCTAAATGAAAAGTTATTAATTTTTCAACAGCTTTTCAACGACATACATTTCATATACCTTATCTCAGTAGCATATGTATTAAATTCATGATTTATCATAAACTATATAACTACTAAATTAAACATACAAGCATGCACAATCATATATACTCGAGCACTAGTCACGGATACACTATTAATATATAAAAGATAAGATAAGAATGCTCACGTATCAATATTGTGATTCAATATTGTAGAAAAGTACGTAAACGCAACGGAGATGATAAACACTAGATTGACCTCACGAGCATACCCCCGAACATTACCCATAACCTCCATAGCTATAACCCATAATTTCCTTAGCTATATCCCGCTCGAAAAACCCATTTTTAAATCGCTTACTCGTAACCTCGTCGAAGTATTTTATGTATACATACTAATAATAATACTACTAATATTAATATAAATAGAGTAATAATAATAATAATCTTTATTAATACTAATATTAATTTAAATAATAAAATAAATAAATACTTACGGAGTATATAATGATATAGAGAGATTGAATGAATTGATCGAGCAGCGAACGATTGGGTTTTATATCCCTTTTCTGGTCCCTCAACCTCCGCGATTACAGAGTGTTTATGCTCAAGGTGTCTGCGATTGCGGCCTAACTTTATCCAGCTCACCATCGAGTAAAACATGGGCGGTCGACGAATTTAATTAATATTTAATATATATATTTATTTAATTTAAGTAATTATATAAATATTATATTATATTCATGAGCATATTTGACTTGTAAATTTTGTTCCAATGACTTGTACATTGTCGCTCGACTAACGCCTCGGTTCCGATTTTTCGAACGCTGTTTCGTATGCTTAGAAAACTTGTACTTTACGTTTCGCGACATGTACCTTTATCAATAATTAGACTTATTCGCCAATAAATTTTATTATAAGAAATTTAACTTATACTTTTGAGTGTTTCGGTCATTTGCTTTTATAAATCGATGTCTCGTTATATGTACATATGTACATATATATAATAGTATTAATAAAACATTTTATAATTAATATTAAATCTTATAATATTGTAATATATATATATATATATATATATATATATATATATATATATATATATATATATATATATATATATACTTTTATTTCGAAATATAAATTTTTGAAATATTTATTTAATATATAATTTTTCAAACTAAATATATTTTATATCATTTAAAATTGTTTCGAAATTATTATTTAGTAATATCCTTATCTTTTGAGACAATAAAAATATATTTACAATTTATAATACAAAGCTTTAATGTAGTACTTCAAAATTCATAAACAAAGTATCTTATAAAGTGTTTTAATAATAAAGTTCTTTTAATATTGAAAACGTTTTGCACGTTTGAAACTATATCAAATAAATATGATAATTTTGTTTTCCAAAACTAAATATATTTAAGATTCGTTTTAAAAGGTTAAAATAATGGAAATCGTTATATCATAAAACGTATTAGAAAAAATAAAATTATATATACTCATAATAGGTTTTCAAGTTTTTAAATTACCGTTTATTGATGAAGCGTGGGATAAACGTATGAAATCATTTTAATGTAAAACGTCGATTTACTTAACTTGTTGATATTCAAAATCTAAGTTATTTACACTCCACGTTCTTACTTTCACATTAAATAAAATGGAAGTTAAAATAGTTATCATAACAAAGTCACGAGGAAAAATATTGTAAAGCATGAATTGGAATTTAAACAGGAATCTCCATTAACCTTTGTATAATCCTCGATAATTGACACATTTGTTCTTACTTGTAAATTACTTTACCAATTATTCCGAATACCGTTAAAAAGGAAAGGTTTCCTGAATCAAAGTGGACATCTCAACAGAGACCCATAACAATATCATAATCCTTAAGGTCTTGATAAATATCATTTAATTCAATCGTTTGATATTATCTTTTAACTTTGATATTTCAATATATCAAATAGATATAAAAACCAATAAGTTTAATGTACGGTATCATACACGTAATACTTTCTTAACGTTTTCAATTAATATAACTATATATTATATATACATATCTATATACACATAAATGTTCGTGAATCGTTCGGAATAGTTGAACATAATTCCAAAATTTTCGAGACTCACCATTACAGACTTTGCTTATCGTGTCGAAATAATATAAAGATTAAGTTTAAATTTGGTTAGAAATTTCCTGGTCGTCATAGTACCTACCCGTTAAAGAAATTTAGTCCTGAAATTTGATCGAGGTCGTCATGGCTAATAATAAGAATGTTATTATGATGAATATAAGTTGATAAATATAGTTTTATCATCATTGAGTAATATGGATAAAACAATTTGTTTATGTGAAGAGTACGAATGAAGCTATCACAGAAGAGTGAAATGAGTAAATGCAGGTTCGTTTTAACTGATGACGTAGTCACGGTTGATTTTACGGAATTTAAGGGATTTTAGAGGAAATCTTTGTGATGAGATTTGGTTCTTCGGTAATTAAGGAAATTAGGATCTTCTTTGGTTAAATGCGATGATCTGTCTTGATTGCTCTGTTTGATATTTCACTATAAATCCATCCTCTTCGTTTCCTTATTTTCACATCTCATACCTTCTATTCTTTCTCCCTCAATTCATACTTTAAAGTATTCGTCAATATGCTCTATCCAGTTCTGATCCTTGATCTTATTCTGACTATCACAACAATGATCCTTCTATTCCAACTCCCACCGGAGGAATATATTTACTTCTACTTCGCTTTTGGGGTAGTGGTTTTCATAATCCTTCCTTGCATTTGTCTTTCCATAATTATTGACATCTACGGTTAATGATCTTTTCTGTTTGCTGCGATTTATACTCCCCTTTCTATTTCGGAGCTTCATGCTTTTGTTTTCTTTTCGCAAGCAATGGTCCAGAATTCGTAGGTATGGAGTTTCGAATGATCATAATATACAAAATAGAAAGGAAAGGTAATAGCACGATTTGATTTGTTAAATTATCAGAATATCCGGAAAATACCGAATCATCAAGAAAAATATTTTCTTGATAGTTTAGAGGTTAAATAGAATGAAAGAGTTATGTAACATGGTTCATGATGAGGGTATGATCTGTGAATCTTTATCACGTTCCATTAGAAACTCAGCATGACTTACTGTAATATAATCACGTTGATCAAGTGTCATTATATTATACTAACTCATGCTTCAGTTCTCAATACTACTTCAAAAACATCCATAATTTAAACTCGAAGTTTACAGAATATAGAAACTAAACAATTTTCTTTATGATGTAATACAGATAGCGCAAAGAGGCAAATAATCTCGGACAATGATAGTTATGATGGTATCTTCAGAAATATCGAGGATATTTATACTGAAAGATTCGATGATGTTTTAGAATTTTAAAATATCTGGAATCAAAGGATGATGCGAGAAATTTGTCTGCGAAGGTTTAGAATAAGGAGTAAGGTGTTTGCTAATGATTTCAACAGACACTGAATCATTTAGATTCTTTAAAGGTTGATTTCGTTTTGTGATTTGTCCACAGCCTCCTTCATGGTTTGCTCAACCGTTTTTCAGCACCAAAATTTTTCTCATTTTCTGAAATTTTTTAACACACTACTCTTTATCATCAAACTCTCGACTGTTAAGGTCGTTTACAGTGTTTTCTGCTTCATCAGCATTTTTTTTTTTAAAAAAAAATTCCGAGAACTAGTTTGCAGTTTAGGGTGTTTTTCAGAAATTTCACATTCGAAGTATGTAAGTCTAGGAGATAGACGTTATATATATATATATATATATATATATATATATATATATATATATATATATATATATATATATATATATAACTGTTGGCGTAGAATTGCTGCGAAATTCGAGAATAAAGATTCAAGCTTTTTGGTATGGCAACTACCGTTACAAGATGCAGTTGAGTACATGATAGGGTTTCAATGAATAAGTATAGTGATTTTTAGGAGAGGCTTAAGTCAAAGGGTAATGAAGTTGTTGATACGTTTACTGTTAATATGGTGGACTGTAAAAGGTTCCCCGGTAAAGATGGTGAAAGGGCAACGTATATATCGAAGTTATAATAAGACTTTTTGACTGAAAAGTCGAAGTTGACTTGTTGGAGCTGTGACAAAACTGACTACTTTGGAAAGGGATTGTAAAGTTATTTTTTTGGTAATAACAACGCCAATGGATCGCGGATTTGTGTTAAACTTCTACTTAGGTTCTGGGAGTTTTTCAGGTGCATGACTATGGATAACATGTGGTTGGATCATCCTCTCGATTGTTTCTTAATTGAGGGGTTTTTAAGAATCATGAAGGGTTTGAACGCAGATTGTAATATTCAATATACATATGATGTTCTAGAATTTTGAACGACATGAATATTTTTCTGGGTTTTATGAATAGAAGTGATGTTCCAGTACAGTTTTGAAGTCAAAGTATAGATTTGAAAGATGTAGAAATCTAAGAGTGATGATATTGATTGTATCTCGATTTGGATTCCTATCTGTTAAAATCAGAATTTGAATGAGAGTGGTTGTTCTGATTTCTATGAAAGAATGTATATCGTTGTGAAAGTAATGAGTATAGTTGATGATTTTCTGAATTAAAATCGAATAGTGTAAAATATTAATTGTGAATTTTTATATCTCTCGGGTATTACCTACCCGTTAAAAAAATTTCACAAGTAATATTTTGTACCAGAGGATTTTATTACAGTCTTTATGAATATATATATATATATATATATATATATATATATATATATATATATATATATATATATATATATATATATATATATATATTTTCTTCAGATATAATACAGATTTAATGAGTTAATATAATATTTGTCATAACCCGTCCTTAACCATAAGAACGTGTTAGATAACGTATGATTTCATTGCGAGGTATTGACCTCTATATGCGACATTTTTAAAAGAGAAACTGCATATATTATACATTACAAACCATAACCATTATTTTTGTTACAAACTTTAGACAATAAAAAGATGATTATCGTTTAGCGATAATCTTCGACTTACAAACTTTACATATAATGATAACAACACGATTTCGAGCATATTTTACAACACAAATCCTTGGGTATGCAGTTTTATTTTTGACACAAATATGCGTACGCAAGATCCTGCTCAAATTCAACATAATGCAGCGGAAGCTTTAGTAATCACCTGAGAATAGACATGTTTTAAAAGGTCAACATAAAGTTGGTGAGATATAGGTTTAATGCCGGCAGCAATATATATATATAGACCACAAGATTTCGTATATAAACAGTTTAATAAAAATATTCTAAGTGGTTGAGCACTTGGTAACCATACTTAACATTTAATCACGTCGCATATTCCCTTTATTATGAAATCTTACTACACCGTACCAAGTGTAGTCACGAAACGAAGTACTGTGCAACCGTTGAATACTGGTCGTCCAGTCCGGTTGGGGTTGTCAGGCCCGATAGATCTATCAACAGGATTCGCGTTTACAATACCGCTGTAAATAACAGTTACCAAGCTACAGGGAAGTATGCCAGTGGTACAACTCAACGTAGAATATATTTTTCAGTTACTTGTGTCCATAACGTAAAACATAAAATACATG
Organism: Rutidosis leptorrhynchoides; assembly: GCF_046630445.1. Taxonomy (NCBI): domain Eukaryota; kingdom Viridiplantae; phylum Streptophyta; class Magnoliopsida; order Asterales; family Asteraceae; genus Rutidosis; species Rutidosis leptorrhynchoides. Next base: position 113,979,131 of record NC_092336.1, read on the forward strand.
TATTCTCATCCCGAAATATTTAGAGTTTAAAAGTGGGACTATATACTCACTTTCGTCTTGAAGATATATATATAATTTGACTTGGTCTCCGGTTGATATTACGAACCTATCCATATATAATATATCAATACCTTTTCTTTTTAAACAAACGTCACATATATATACTTGTTATACTTTTAATACTTTGAATAATTCCTTAGTCCGTAGTTAGCAGTTCGTTGTTAGTAATTCAATTTTAATGGTTCATTTTTAGATGTTTAATATACCCGCAATGAAATAAATAAAACCCCCAACGAAATAAATAAAACCCCATCGTATATGTATTGGTCGAGATTAATCTTGACCCATGGTACCGGTGTTGTCAAATGACGTGTTGCGTACATAAAGTACCGGTGTTGTCAAATGACGTGTTGCGTACAATCATGGGATCTTATGATTAATCTTCTCGTGTTGTTTACGGGTGATCCTGAACCATATAAAATTGAATTATAAGTACATATATATAAAATATCATGTTATCTTAAAAAGATGTGATTTATTTTAATTTTCTCCAATTAATCCCGAAGTTAAACTAGTCTTGGATAGCCAATTTTGTTTCGGTCATAGTTTCTTCGTTACAACTCCGTTTTCGTTGATTCAACTTGCCACTTCCTTGGATCGAGTCCCTCTTTAAGACTATGAACTGTAAATACCTTAGTTTGTATTCGAAATCACAGGTCATAGGTCAAACTTTGGTGAAACTTATGAAGTTAATCATTTTCCATCATGTAAACAACCTTAAATGATTATTTTTCTAAAAATACTTATACTTTGAATTAAATCATGAAATTTTTATGTGTTACCATATTCATAGTAAAAATCATTTTTCCAGAACATAAACCTTCAATTCAAAGTTTAAGATGGTTTTTAATTATCCAACCCAAAACAGCCCCCGGTTACACCCTGACGTCGTAAAAACAGTTTTTAAGGTGTTCTTTGAAAAACCAAGTTATACCTTGTTAAATTAGCATATATTTAAGTTATATTACAGGTCTTGAAGTATTTTAAAAGTTAAGTTAGAAGGATCTATTTAGTTTGCAAACAAGTTTGAAAACATTCAAACTATGTTCTTGTTGTTAAAATTGTATACCACAAAATATGATAGCTATATATATATGAATCGAATAAGGTTATGAACATAGATACTACCTCAAGTTCCTTGGACAAGGTTTCTGTAAAAGAGGAGTAAGAACCTAGAACCAAAAGGGTGATGGAATTGGATGAAAGATTGGAAGTAAGTTTGTGTTCTTGGAAGGATTTCTTGAAGTGTTTTTGTAAGGTTTTCTTATGAGATTTAAGTGTTGTTTTTGAAGCTAAATGATGGAGAAAATGCTTGGAGATGATCAAGTATGAAGTTAAGAGTATTTTGAGAGAGAAATGGAAGTGTAAGTATGAGAAAATGGGGTGAAGAAATGGTGTGCATGCATAAAAACGTTTTTAGGTTATAAAGGAAAAAAAAGATACCTAACTTTGTTTTCTTGCTAAATAATTCATGCTACTTGACAAATGGTTGGTTCCACATGTTTCTTAATCATTTAAGGCTGCTAAGGAGCAGATTTTTATTGGTATATACCAATAGTAAATACATCTAGAAGCTGCGTATGATACGAGTACATATACTCTAGATATACGTATAGAAATTTTGTGAAAAATGGAATGAGGATTCAAATATAGCTATCTTTTGTGAATACACTTATATGGTTTTATGTATTTAAGTTCTTAAAAGTGATTAAATTCATTACTTATACGATATATGTATAAACATTATAGGTCATAAGTATTTAAGTCAAATAACGTTGCGTATGGTTATCGTTTTGAAAACTTAAGTTAGTAGTTTCAAAATATACATATAACTTATTGTTATTAATACAAAATGAGATATTAAAACATTCTTAGATCATGTTAAATATGTATATATACATATATATACACAAACGTATAATTATCATATGTTATATAGTTCGTGATATCATCGGTCAAACTAGACGGTCAAACGTTGTGTAAAACTCTTTTCAAAAACATAAATCTCAACAATTTGGATTGCTTATCATGTTGGTAAGGTTTAATTTTTGTAAATATTAATCTTACAAGTATAGAATGATCGAAAAAGTGCGGGTCATTACAGTACCTACCCGTTAAATAAATTTCGTCCCGAAATTTTAAAATTGTACCTATTTTGCGTCATCGGGAAACAAGTGTGGATACTTTTGTTTCATTTGATCCTCTCGTTCCCAAGTAAACTCGGGACCCCTTCGAGCATTCCAACGAACCTTAACGATCGGTATGTTGCTCTGCTTGAGCTGTTTAACTTCACGGTCCATGATTTCGATTGGTTCTTCGATGAATTGTAGTTTCTCGTCGACATGGATTTCTTCAAGAGGAATGGTGAGATCTTCCTTTGCAAGACACTTCTTAAGGTTTGAGACGTGAAATGTATTATGTACTCCGGCGAGTTGTTGTGGTAACTCGAGTCGATAAGCTACCGGTCCAATGCGTTCGATAGTCTTGAACGGGCCTACATATCTTGGGTTCAGTTTACCCCTTTTTCCGAAGCGTATTACACCTTTCCATGGTGACACCTTTAACATAACCATGTCACCGATCTGAAACTCTAATGGTTTCCTTCGAACATCGGCGTAGCTCTTTTGGCGACTACGGGCTGTTTTCAATCTCTCCTTGATTTGTACTATCTTCTCAGTCGTTTCGTGTATGATCTCGGGACCAGTTAATTGTCGATCTCCTACTTCATTCCAGCAAATAGGAGATCTACACTTCCTTCCGTACAATGCTTCGAATGGCGCAGCTTTAATGCTCGCATGATAACTATTATTATACGAGAATTCTGCTAATGGTAGATATTTATCCCATCCGTTTCCAAAATTGATCACACATGCCCTGAGCATGTCTTCAAGAGTCTGAATCGTTCTTTCACTCTGCCCGTCGGTTTGCGGATGATACGCGGTACTCATATCCAAACGAGTTCCTAGGGCCTCCTGTAGTGATTGCCAGAACTTTGATGTAAATCTACTATCACGATCGGATATAATGGAAATAGGTATTCCATGCCTTGAAACAACTTCCTTTATATACAATCGTAATAGTTTCTCCATTCTATCCGTTTCCTTTATAGGCAAGAAATGTGCAGACTTGGTGAGACGATCAACAATCACCCAAATGGTGTCGTATCCCCAGGCAGTCTTTGGTAACTTCGTGATGAAATCCATGGTAATACCATCCCATTTCCATTCTGGGATTTCTGGTTGTTGAAGTAACCCTGATGGTTTCTGGTGTTCTGCCTTGACCTTGGAACAAGTTAAACACTCCCCAACATATGTTGCAACGTCTGTCTTTAAGTTAGGCCACCAATAATGTGTCTTAAGATCTTGATACATCTTTCCAACTCCAGGATGTATCGAGTATCTTGTCTTATGTGCCTCGTTCAATATCAACTTCCTTAATCCACCCAACTTCGGTACCCAAATACGGTTTGCAAAATATCGAATTCCATCTTCCCGCATAACGAGTTGCTTCTCATACTTCTTCATTATTTCATTTCCTATATTTTCTTTAGTAAGTGCTTCTCGTTGAACTTCTTTGATTTGTGAGTTGAGATTCATGCGAATTTTTATGTTCATCGCTCGTACTCGAATTGGTTCTCGTTCCTTTCTGCTTAAAGCATCGGCCACCACGTTCGCCTTCCCGGGATGATAACGAATTTCACAATCATAGTCGTTTATTAACTCGACCCACCTACGTTGTCTCATGTTCAGCTGTTTCTGATCAAAAATATGTTGAAGGCTTTTATGATCAGTAAACACAGTGCATTTAACCCCATACAAGTAATGTCTCCATATCTTCAATGCAAACACGACTGCTCCCAGTTCTAGATCATGCGTCGTATAATTCCGCTCGTGAATCTTCAATTGTCGGGATGCGTATGCAATAACTTTCTTTCGTTGCATAAGAACGCAACCAAAACCTTGTCGCGAAGCGTCACAATATATTTCAAAATCATCGTTCCCTTCTGGTAACGATAAAATAGGCGCCGTAGTTAACTTCTTCTTTAGTAATTGAAATGCACTCTCCTGCTCAGAAGTCCATTCATATTTCTTCCCTTTTTGCGTTAACGCTGTCAACGGCTTAGCTATTCGGGAAAAATCTTGAATAAGCCTTCTATAATAACCGGCTAAACCCAAAAATTGGCGTATCTGCGTTGGTGTCTTAGGAGTCTCCCATTTTTCAATGGCTTCAATTTTTGCTGGATCAACCTGAATTCCTTTGCTACTAACAACGTGGCCAAGAAATTGCACTTCTTTCAACCAGAAAGCACATTTAGAAAATTTAGCATATAGCTGTTCTTTTCTTAACAACTCTAATATCAACCTTAAATGCTGCTCATGCTCTTGCTCACTCTTGGAATAGATAAAAATATCATCAATGAAAACGATAACAAACTTATCTAGATATGGACTACAAACTCGATTCATGAGGTCCATGAATACAGCTGGCGCATTTGTCAACCCAAACGGCATGACCAAAAATTCGTAATGACCATAACGTGTCCGAAAAGCAGTTTTCGGAATGTCCTCTTCTTTGACACGTAATTGATGATAGCCCGACCTTAAGTCAATTTTTGAGTACACACATGATCCTTGGAGTTGATCAAATAAGTCGTCAATTCTCGGTAGTGGATACCGATTCTTGATAGTTAACTTATTTAATTCACGATAATCTATACACATCCTAAAAGATCCATCTTTCTTTTTAACAAATAGAATCGGAGCTCCCCACGGTGAAGTACTTGGTCGTATGAATCCATGATCCAGTAATTCTTTTAACTGACTCTGAAGTTCTTTTAACTCGGACGGTGCAAGTCTATATGGCGCACGAGCCACTGGTGCAGCTCCTGGTACTAAATCTATTTGAAATTCTACAGATCTAAATGGAGGTAATCCCGGCAACTCTTCCGGAAAAACTTCAGGATAATCTCTTGCCACAGGCACGTCATTGATGCACTTCTCTTTTTCTTTCTTTTTGACTTTATTAACATGTGCTAGAATAGCATAACATCCCTTTTCTAAACACTTCTTGGCTTTCAAATAGCTAATGAGTTTTAACTTTGAGTTACCCTTCTCTCCATAAATCATCACCGGCATTTTATCCTTACAAGGAATGCGAATTGCCTTCTTGGCACACACAACTTCAGCTCCTACTTTGGACATCCAGTCCATGCCGACTATTACATCAAAACTTCCTAATTCTACGGGTATTAAGTCAATTTTAAATGTTTCTCCGGCTAAATTTATTTTACAATCACTGCAAATTTTATCGGCTTTAATTAGTTTACCATTAGCTAACTCAATCATGTACTTAGCATCTAGAGGTAATGATGAACAATTCAATTTAGCGTAAAAGCCTCTACTCACGTAACTTCTATCGGCACCAGTATCAAATATAATAGATGCGGATAAGTTATTAATGGTAAACGTACCCGTAACAAGCTCCGGGTCTTCACACGCCTCTCTAGCATTAATAACAAATGCTCTTCCACGTGCAGATCCATTATTCTTCTCTGGATTCGGACACTGGCTCTTATAGTGACCTTGTTTTCCACACCCATAACAAGTAATGGTAGCCAAAGCTGTTCTATTTGCATTGGTGGCAGGAGTCTTGGTACCATTTGTATTTGTAACGAGAGCCCTACAATCTTCAGCAAGATGACCCTTTCGATTACATTTGTTGCATACCACATTACAGTAGCCAGAGTGATGTTTGTGGCATCGGTTGCATAAAGGATTTTGTCCTTTGTAACCAAAGCTTGAACCACCACCTGCACCTTGTATGGTTTCTTGTTTCTTAAAAGATTGTTGTTGGTTACCTCGATCATAATTTCCATTCCACTTTCTTTTGTTACCTGATACCTTCACATCAGTATTGGATGCTTTCTTATCCATGATGACCTGATCCATTAGCTCGTTTGCCATGGTTATAGCTTCATGAATTGTCTTAGGTTTCGATGCTGTAACATTTGCCTTGACCTTTTTGGGCAAACCATCTTTGTACATTTCAATCTTCCGTTCTTCGGTTGGAACCAATTCAGGACATAGCAAAACTAATTCCATGAATCGCTGATTGTAGTTGGTGATTTCAGTACCAATAACCTTCAGACTTCGTAACTCATCTTCCAACTTCCTAACCTCGTTCCTTGGACAATATTCATTGATTAACATTGTTTTGAATTCTTCCCATGGAGTATCATAAGCTACATCTCCTCCTACAGCCTTCACATAATTTTTCCACCACGTGAGTGCACTATCTTGTAAAGTGCACGATGCGTATTTGGTCATGTCCTTTTCAACACAACCACTGATTTTGAACACAGTTTCCATCTTTTCTATCCACCGGGTTAAACCGATCGGTCCTTCTGTTCCACTGAATGATGAGGGCTTGCAAGCTTGAAAAGTTTTGTAAGTGCACCCCACACGAGGATTTGGGTTAACTGCAGCACCTCTTGCAGCCTCGACCCATAACATTCTGTCGTTCACTCGCTGATTGATGAGTTCCTGGATTTCTTGTTCCGTCATTCGGTTCAATCACGCCATATTCTTCTATAAGAATGAAAAGAAAATAATTATTCACATGGAATATTATAGATGTAGTGTATATTTACAGTACATTATAGCTTATTAATAATATGAACCAGGTATTATTATAAAAGCCTTTTCTTCTTATTAGCATTTTATAATTATATCTAGGGTAGTACCTACCCGTTAATGTCCATACTTAATAGCTTAGTACAGAATCAATTACTACCATCTAAATAATACTTAACCATGGAAAATTATTGCATTTCACACTTCACTATTTTACATATGCTTATCTTACATCGAACATTAAGCAAACCACACTAATAATATTATACAAAACATTATATGATCCCATGGTTTAATACGGCAGCGCATCGTTTGGTCTATTTTCTAGGACGTTTAGGTTCAAAGAATCGCTTAACGCTTATCCTGGCTGTCTGCCTATATTTTGGCTGTGGGACTGAAGAACTGGATGCCGGGATAGAACGAATAGGAATAGCGGGAATAGGGGTGGTAGTGTCTAGTGGAGTTGGTGCTACATCATCCTTATTAAACTCAGGATTTGAATTTTCTAATTCATTAGCCTTTCGTTTCTTTCCTAGTTCGAACTCTTCTTTTGTAATTTCCTGTATTTCTTCCTCGGGTTCACTTTCCTCCTCGGGTTCACTTTCCTCCTCGGGTTCACTTTCCGGGTTCTCTATAGTCGGTTCATCCGGAATTTGTGAGTCTTCCCCAAAGATATTATTTTCGTCATCGGATAGGTTAATGACTGGAACACCATCTGAAGATTCTGGTTCGGAGTCGCTGAATGTGATAACAAGTTTTGAGCCCGACATCTATCACACAACAACTAACCCATTAGTACTACATAATATTTACATATAAATTTTAACCAACAATGATAAGCAATGGTTTTTAAATCAGACCCGGTCAAAGTCCAGACTTACTAATGTATCCTAACGACTTATCAGTTAGACACACTAATGCAAACCTGGTTCGCTAAGACCACCGCTCTGATACCACATGTCATAACCCGTCCTTAACCATAAGAACGTGTTAGATAACGTATGATTTCATTGCGAGGTATTGACCTCTATATGCGACATTTTTAAAAGAGAAACTGCATATATTATACATTACAAACCATAACCATTATTTTTGTTACAAACTTTAGACAATAAAAAGATGATTATCGTTTAGCGATAATCTTCGACTTACAAACTTTACATATAATGATAACAACACGATTTCGAGCATATTTTACAACACAAATCCTTGGGTATGCAGTTTTATTTTTGACACAAATATGCGTACGCAAGATCCTGCTCAAATTCAACATAATGCAGCGGAAGCTTTAGTAATCACCTGAGAATAGACATGTTTTAAAAGGTCAACATAAAGTTGGTGAGATATAGGTTTAATGCCGGCAGCAATATATATATATAGACCACAAGATTTCGTATATAAACAGTTTAATAAAAATATTCTAAGTGGTTGAGCACTTGGTAACCATACTTAACATTTAATCACGTCGCATATTCCCTTTATTATGAAATCTTACTACACCGTACCAAGTGTAGTCACGAAACGAAGTACTGTGCAACCGTTGAATACTGGTCGTCCAGTCCGGTTGGGGTTGTCAGGCCCGATAGATCTATCAACAGGATTCGCGTTTACAATACCGCTGTAAATAACAGTTACCAAGCTACAGGGAAGTATGCCAGTGGTACAACTCAACGTAGAATATATTTTTCAGTTACTTGTGTCCATAACGTAAAACATAAAATACATGTATTCTCATCCCGAAATATTTAGAGTTTAAAAGTGGGACTATATACTCACTTTCGTCTTGAAGATATATATATAATTTGACTTGGTCTCCGGTTGATATTACGAACCTATCCATATATAATATATCAATACCTTTTCTTTTTAAACAAACGTCACATATATATACTTGTTATACTTTTAATACTTTGAATAATTCCTTAGTCCGTAGTTAGCAGTTCGTTGTTAGTAATTCAATTTTAATGGTTCATTTTTAGATGTTTAATATACCCGCAATGAAATAAATAAAACCCCCAACGAAATAAATAAAACCCCATCGTATATGTATTGGTCGAGATTAATCTTGACCCATGGTACCGGTGTTGTCAAATGACGTGTTGCGTACATAAAGTACCGGTGTTGTCAAATGACGTGTTGCGTACAATCATGGGATCTTATGATTAATCTTCTCGTGTTGTTTACGGGTGATCCTGAACCATATAAAATTGAATTATAAGTACATATATATAAAATATCATGTTATCTTAAAAAGATGTGATTTATTTTAATTTTCTCCAATTAATCCCGAAGTTAAACTAGTCTTGGATAGCCAATTTTGTTTCGGTCATAGTTTCTTCGTTACAACTCCGTTTTCGTTGATTCAACTTGCCACTTCCTTGGATCGAGTCCCTCTTTAAGACTATGAACTGTAAATACCTTAGTTTGTATTCGAAATCACAGGTCATAGGTCAAACTTTGGTGAAACTTATGAAGTTAATCATTTTCCATCATGTAAACAACCTTAAATGATTATTTTTCTAAAAATACTTATACTTTGAATTAAATCATGAAATTTTTATGTGTTACCATATTCATAGTAAAAATCATTTTTCCAGAACATAAACCTTCAATTCAAAGTTTAAGATGGTTTTTAATTATCCAACCCAAAACAGCCCCCGGTTACACCCTGACGTCGTAAAAACAGTTTTTAAGGTGTTCTTTGAAAAACCAAGTTATACCTTGTTAAATTAGCATATATTTAAGTTATATTACAGGTCTTGAAGTATTTTAAAAGTTAAGTTAGAAGGATCTATTTAGTTTGCAAACAAGTTTGAAAACATTCAAACTATGTTCTTGTTGTTAAAATTGTATACCACAAAATATGATAGCTATATATATATGAATCGAATAAGGTTATGAACATAGATACTACCTCAAGTTCCTTGGACAAGGTTTCTGTAAAAGAGGAGTAAGAACCTAGAACCAAAAGGGTGATGGAATTGGATGAAAGATTGGAAGTAAGTTTGTGTTCTTGGAAGGATTTCTTGAAGTGTTTTTGTAAGGTTTTCTTATGAGATTTAAGTGTTGTTTTTGAAGCTAAATGATGGAGAAAATGCTTGGAGATGATCAAGTATGAAGTTAAGAGTATTTTGAGAGAGAAATGGAAGTGTAAGTATGAGAAAATGGGGTGAAGAAATGGTGTGCATGCATAAAAACATTTTTAGGTTATAAAGGAAAAAAAAGATACCTAACTTTGTTTTCTTGCTAAATAATTCATGCTACTTGACAAATGGTTGGTTCCACATGTTTCTTAATCATTTAAGGCTGCTAAGGAGCAGATTTTTATTGGTATATACCAATAGTAAATACATCTAGAAGCTGCGTATGATACGAGTACATATACTCTAGATATACGTATAGAAATTTTGTGAAAAATGGAATGAGGATTCAAATATAGCTATCTTTTGTGAATACACTTATATGGTTTTATGTATTTAAGTTCTTAAAAGTGATTAAATTCATTACTTATACGATATATGTATAAACATTATAGGTCATAAGTATTTAAGTCAAATAACGTTGCGTATGGTTATCGTTTTGAAAACTTAAGTTAGTAGTTTCAAAATATACATATAACTTATTGTTATTGATACAAAATGAGATATTAAAACATTCTTAGATCATGTTAAATATGTATATATACATATATATACACAAACGTATAATTATCATATGTTATATAGTTCGTGATATCATCGGTCAAACTAGACGGTCAAACGTTGTGTAAAACTCTTTTCAAAAACATAAATCTCAACAATTTGGATTGCTTATCATGTTGGTAAGGTTTAATTTTTGTAAATATTAATCTTACAAGTATAGAATGATCGAAAAAGTGCGGGTCATTACAATATTGAACTCATTTAATTTACAGTTGGAATTATTATCGAGAAATCCCTAAAACTTTAGAAATTACGTAATCTTCGCTGAGTATTTCTTCCACTTGAATGAGATTATGAATTCTACTTCGTTATTCATCTATTGATATTTCTTTGATGAATGGTGGTGATGTTCGTGGAATTCTTGTGAACTTCACAAGACACGAATGATGATTTCTAGAAAGTTTCGAGTACATCGAAAATGAAAGTGTAAAATCAAACTTATAATTGAATAATACACTTGGTTTATTATGAAATGGAATTCATTGAATTGAAGCAGAGTTTTACGATTGTTAAGTTGTTAAAGAAGAATGTACATCATAGCATATTAATGATTAAAATTTGCCGAGTATTATTTACTCTTTAAAATTCACATGTAATAGCTTAGTACGATAAGATATATTGTGGTTTAAAAATTTATATATATAAATTATACATATAAATTCTTCAGAGGGAATGAGTTAATACTTCATAACTCATTATTACAATATATCCGTTGATGATAATGGTGTCGATATATGAGGTGGTTATAGAGTTTACGGAATTTGTGGTGTTGTAGGCGTTGCTGGTACCGATAATACTGTTGATGATGCCGGCGGTACTGTTAGTGCTGGAGGTGATGATGGTACTGCTAGTGCTGGTGATGCTAACGGTACTGCTAGTGCTGGTGATGCTGATGGTACTGCTGGTGCTGATGATACTGACGGTACTTCTGTTAATGCTTGTGTAACACGTGTCGTTTGTAAATCACGCATTATTCCGGTCAGGGTTTCTATTCATCTGATTTATGGTTAAGGCTAGAATAGATAATCTCTAAGACTTTAGAGATTACATAATCGTCGCAGAATGTTTCTCCAAAGAAGTTATGAATCAATACTTCATCGGTTATTGTTGTTGGTACTCCTTGGTATCTATGGTGCGTATGACATTGATGTTCGTGGAACAGTTTGGGATGTTGAAGCATGGGATGTGGATGTTGTTGTTGTTGGTGGTAATGATACTGTTAGTGTTGATGATGGTGGTTTTGTTGATGCTAGTGATGCTGCTGGTTCTTGTAACCTTTGTACCACATTCTCCAAAGCCACTACCCGAGCGCGAAGCTCGTTGACTTCTTCTATTACATCGAGATGATTGCTGGTTTGAACGAGCGGATGAATAAGATCTAGAATTTGAGATAGTATATAATCATGACGAGATACTCTGGAAATGCGAGAGAAAATGGTATTACGAACAGGGTCGCCGGTAAGTGCTTCAGGTTCTTCGCCAAGAGGGAAATGTGGTGGATCGAAGGGATCACCTTCTTCTTGTCTCCAATGATTAAGTAGGCTATGAACCCATCCCCAATTCATCCAGAATAGATGATGGCTAATTGGTTGATCCATTCTGGTCACACTGCTTTCGGAGCTTGAGTGAAACTCCATATCGGAATCTGAGGGGCTTGAACTAGTGGCGAGTTCCATTTCGTATGATTGAATAAAGGATTTTCTATATGAAATGATTTCCGGCTATCAGATGGTATTCTGATTATATAGAATATCTATATATATAGAACAAAAGATTTCGTAGATTATGGAAGAATTTGCAGAATATGTCAGGGAAAGTTTACAGTGACAGATACGCTAAGATATGAATTAGCAGATACGCTAAAATATGAATTTTATCTATACACTATTCATGCAATCAATGCAATAAGACGTGTCTAGACTAAGAATGATAGGCAGGTAATTTTCGACAAGAAATCATAAGCAAAAATTTTTGACATGCAGCTAACGTTGAAGTCCAGACTTACTAATGCATCTTATCAATTATCAGTTAGACACACTAATGCAAGACCTGGTTCGCTAAGACCACCGCTCTGATACCACATGAAGCGACCCGTCCTAATCCATAAGGACGAATACAATAACATATGGTTACATTGCGAGGCATTTAACCTCTAAATGATACATTTTACAAACATTGCATTCGTTTTTAAAAGACAAACTTTCATTACATCGAAAGTTGATAGGCATGCATACCATTTCATAATATATCCAAACTATAAATGACTTAATCTGTCATCTACTTAATAATAATCTTATTGAACTCAGCGACTCGAATGCAACGTCTTTTGAAATATGCCATGAATGACTCCAATTAATATCTTTAAAATGAGCAAATGCACAACGAAAAATTTCTTTAATACCTGAGAATAAACATGCTTTCAAGTGTCAACCAAAAGATTGGTGAGTTCATTAGTTTATCATAAACATTCATTTCCATCATTTTAATAGACCACAAGATTTCAGATATTTAATTGTACACGTAACCCGAGTATAAAATAATACGCATAACCTGCGAATTAAAAATCATTCATATGGATTGAACATCTGGTAACCTACCATAACAAGATGCATATAGAATATCTCCCAGTATACAGCGCGAAACTAATATACTAAATAATACCTCGAAGTACTAAAGCATCCATACCCTGGATGGGGCTCGTTGGGCCCGATAGATCTATCTTTAGGATTCGCGTCAATTAGGGGCCATTTCCCTAATTCTTAGGTTACCAGACTTGAAGGGGCGATATTCGGTTTAATAATCCAACCATAGAATGTAATTTTGATTACCTGTATCTATTTCGTAAAACATTTATAAAAGCATCGCATGTATTCTCAGTCCCAAAAATATATATAAAAAGGGAGTAATGAAACTCACAATACTGTATTTCGTAGCAATAATGCAAATGACGGCACTGAACAAGTGCAGGGTTGACCTCGGATTCACGAACCTATATTAAGTACATATATATTTATATGTTGGTCAATATTTGTCTAACAATTTAGGTCAAATCATAGTGTATCACAATCCTAATGCTCGAGATTATCATGCAAAAGTCAACAAAAGTCAATTTGACCAAAAAGACTTAAAAAAAAATATCAATACATGTTTATTATATAACTTAAATAGTCATTTTATATATTTAAATATATTTATCAGATTTTATTAAAGTAAATAATACAAGTCATTTATTAATAAATTAAAATGTATATTAAAATTTTATATATGATAAAAATATGCTTTTATATATCTTAAGTAATATAGTTTATATAGTTCACTTAATATCATAAAAATATAGTGGTATGTATTATTATATTACGTGTGGTAAAAATATCTTTATATCACATATTTATTTGATAAGATAATATTGATAATAATAAGAAATAAAAGTTGTATTATTTTGTAATAATAATAATTATTATTATTCTACTAATAATAATAACAATATTTATATTTACTAATGATGATAACAATTATGATAAAATGATAATTCTAATCATGATTTTAATAATAACGATACTTTTTAATACTAATATTATTATATAACAATAATAATTCTAAAAATGATAATTTTTAATAATAATACTAAAATGATAATAATAATGATATTTTATAATAAAAAAGATAATTTTAATGAAAATGATAGTTTTAATATTAATGATACTTTTAATAATAATAATAATGATAAAAAAAATAATGAAAAGGATATTTTTATCTAAATCAATATCATACAATATTTTAATTTCATCATGATAGGCTGTACTCATGTCGAGTTGAGTTCCAAGAGCAGATTGTAAAGTTTTCCAGAATCTAGAATCGAAACGACTGTCGCGATCAGAAATAATTGAGATAGGAACTCCATGACGTGAGACAATTTCTTTAATATAGAGTTGTGATAATTTCTCCATCTTGTCGGTTTCCTTGATCCGTAAGAAATGTGCAGATTTAGTAAGACGATCAACTATGACCCAAATAGTATTGTTACCGTTTGAAGTCTTAGGCAACTTAGTAATAAAATCCATAGTGATACATTCCCACTTTCACTGCAGAATATCGGGTTGTGTCAACAGACCAGAAGGCTTTTGATGTTCAGCCTTGACTTTCAAACAAGTGAGACACTTACTAACATAAGTAGCAATGTCGGCTTTCATGTTAGGCCACCAGTAGAATTCCTTCACATCGTGGTACATCTTACTGGAATCGGGATGAATAGAGTACCTAGTCTTATAAGCTTCATCCAAGACTAGATCACGAAGATTACCGAAGCGAGGAACCCAAATTCTGTTACAAAAGTACTGTGTACCATTAGCTTTCACTTGGAGTTGGTTCTCGAAACCGATAGGTCATTCACCTTCGATAAGTGTTGGTTTAATAGCTTCAAGTTGAGCTTCACAGATTCGTAATATAAGATTCGATTTGATTTTCAGGTTTAAAGCACCGACATGTCTAACATTGTCTTTTCGACTAAGGGCATCGGCAACTACATTCGCCTTGCCAGGATGATATCGAAGTTCACAATCGTAGTCATTTAATAACTCAATCCAACGCCTTTGCCTAATGTTTAATTGCTTCTGGTCAAAGATATGCTGAACACTTTTATGATCGGTATACACCGTGATTCTAACCCCATAGAGGTAATGTCTCCACATCTTTAGTGCAAATACCACTGCTCCTAATTCCAAGTCATGTGTGGTATAGTTCTTCTCATGTTTCTTCAACTGTCTAGATGCATAGGCAATAACCTTTTCACGTTGCATTAAAACACAACCAATGCCTTGCTTTGAGGCATCGCAATAAACAACATAATAGTCCGAGCCTTCAGGTAAAGATAGAATCGGGGCTGTGGTCAATTTCTCCTTCAGAACCTTAAATGCAGATTCCTGTTCTTTGGACCACTCAAATTTCTTCCCTTTGTAAGTTAACTTTGTAAGGGGTTTAGCGAGGAGGGAAAGATCTTTTATGAATCTTCGATAATAACCGGCAAGTCCCAAAAATTGACGAATATGCTCCGCAGTCTTTGGTATCTCCCATTTCTGAATAGCGGTAATCTTAGCTGGATCGACATGTATTTTGTTACTATCAACAACATGTCCGAGGAATTGTACAGTCTTGAGACAAAACTCGCACTCTAAAAACTTAGCGTAGAGTTGTTCCTTTCGTAAGAGTTCAAGAATCATGCGCAAATGCTGCTCATGTTCTTTCTCACCCTTGGAGTAGATTAAGATGTCGTCAATGAAAACAATGACAAATTTTTCGAGATATGGTTTGCAGACACGATTCATAAGATCCATGAACACGGTAGGAGCATTAGTTAAACCAAAAGGCATGACACAAAATTCATAGTGCCCATAACGAGTACAAAAAGCAGTCTTAGGAATATCGGATTCCTTGACTCTAAGTTGGTGATAACCGGACCTCAGATCAATTTTTGAATAAACACTCAACCCTTGAAGTTGGTCAAATAGATCATCAATACGCGGTAATGGGTAGCGGTTCTTGATAGTAAGCTTATTGAGTTTGCGGTAATCAATACACATCCTTAGCGTACCATCTTTATTTTTAACGAATAGAATAGGAGCTCCCCATGGGGACGAGCTTGGACGAATGAAACCTTTATCCAATAGTTCCTGGAGTTGGTTAGAAAGTTCCTTCATTTCGGAAGGTGCTAAACGTTATGGTGCTTTAGCAATAGGAGCAGCACCAGGAGATAAATCAATCTGAAATTCGACTTGTCGAGGAGGTGGAAGACCAGGAAGATCTTCAGGAAATACATCGGGATAATCTCTAACCACCGGCACATCATCAATAAGCTTTTCCTTTGGTTCGACCATCTTAATATGTGCTAATATCGCGGGATAACCTTTCATAAGGTATTTACGGGTTTTGATGCAAGAAATGATGTTGAGCTTGGAACCACTCTTGTCACCTTGAATGACGAGAGTCTCTACATTTCCCAACGGAATGTTAAAGGTCTTATCAAAACACAAGATTGCAGCATGTAATGGACGTAACCAGTCCATTCCGACTATGACATCAAAGCTTGCTAACTCGACCGGTAAAAGGTCAATCTTAAATTCTTGGTCGGCTAGTTTTAGATTACAGTTTTTATAGATGTGATCAACTTTCATAACTTTCCCGTTTGCTACCTCTACTAGTCGTTTAGTTTCCAGGGGTTGTGGTCTCTCAGTGAATAAGGTACAAAATTCACTAGACACGTAACTCTTATCGGCACCCATATCAAATAAAATGTTTGCGTAGCAATCATTGACAAGAAACGTACCCGTATTGACTTCATCTTCCTCGCGGGCTTCCTCAGCCGTTATGACAAACGCACGGCTCTTCGCATTGGTGGTATTGGCTCCAGTAGCAGGGGTATCTTTCTTCTTCGGGCAGTGAGGACTAATATGCCCCTTCTCTCCACAGGTGTAACAAGTAGGAGGAGCTTTAGCAGGAACAAAAGCTTTATCTTTCGGAGGAGTCTTACAAGTCTTAGCTACATGTCCCACTTTCTTACATAAAGAACAAGTAGTTGTGCACCGCCCCGGGTGGTGCCTTTCACAAAGAGCACAATAGGGCTTAGTCCCTATATAAACGGTCCTAGTACTATCAGCAGGCTTCTTAGCAATATTTTGGTTTGAACCCTGAGACGGCTCAAATTTTCTTTTACCATCACTACTCTTAGTATCAACTTGCTTACTAGCCAAAGCTCTTCTTCTTTTGGCCATCATCAGATTTTGAGCCATGAGAATCACGGCATCAACGGTAACTTTCTCAGCAGCGATAACATTTCCCTGAACATCCTCAGGGAGACCTTCAATGTACCTTTCGATCTTTCTCGGCTCAGTAGGAAACATTTTGGGACACAAGGTAGAAAGCTCAAGAAAACGATTAGTGTAGCTTTCAATGTCGGTACCCTTAACTTTGAGTTCCCAGAACTCGGCTTCAAGCTTTTGGACTTGACTTCTAGGACAAAACTTAGTAACCATCATGCCTTTAAGTTCATCCCATGGGGTTGCATTAGCATTATCGATTCCCACAGATTTAGTATGAGCGGTCCACCAAGTCATAGCATTGCCAGCCAATGAACTAGTGGCATATTTAACTCGGTCATTGTCCCTGCAGTTGCAGATACGAAAGATGGACTCTAGTTTTTCGAACCATCGGACTAGTTCAACGGCCTCTTCACTTCCATTGAAAGCGGGAGGCTTGCAGTTCATAAAGTCCTTATAAGAACAAGGTTTTAGTTGATTGTCAACATGATTAGGTTGGACGTTGCCTTGGAGCAGCGGCAAGTAATTGTTGAAACTGCTCATTAGTCAACACAATGTTGTTAACGGTAGGTGTGCGAGCCATGATGCTTCACCACATAAAAGTGAACATAAGTTTGATAAGTTGACAAGTTATAAGTTTGAGCAATTACAAGTATGATAAAGATAAAGTATTGATATCAACATGATATAGATGAAACACTTTATATTATTAGAAATGAGGCATTAAATAAGCCATTTTATTACATGAGTTAGATATAGAAATAGTTTTTAGGCAAAGCCTTTACATAAATAGGAAGTAAAAATGGAAAAACAAAACAAAGGTCGGGTTCACTTCTTCTTCTCAGCCTCCTTCATGAACTTCTCTACTTTCTCATTCTTCGCCTTTTGCTTCTCGTAAAG
Source organism: Rutidosis leptorrhynchoides (assembly GCF_046630445.1). Taxonomy (NCBI): domain Eukaryota; kingdom Viridiplantae; phylum Streptophyta; class Magnoliopsida; order Asterales; family Asteraceae; genus Rutidosis; species Rutidosis leptorrhynchoides. Next base: position 113,997,233 of record NC_092336.1, read on the forward strand.
GAACTCGAGATTATCATAGAGATTAGTAGCACTACTATTGACAACATTGCATTCGTAGTCCCTTAGAGCAAGTTGGTGTTTGACACGGTTTTTCTCCATCTTCAATCTAAAGTCGACATATTCTCTCAGATAAGCAAGAGATTGCTTCCCCCATCGGGCACTTCTTTCACTTTCATATTTCACCAACTTTATCTCTTTCTTTAACTCAGCATTTTCCTCCAATAGTTTCTTGATCGCTAGGTCTTTTTCATCCATTCGAACCTCGACCCTTACAACATGGCGAAGCAAGCCATCAAAGTTCTTCTCGGTAGTTTTTCGCAGATTCGTGATTTCACATATAACGTTATAGTTATCGTAGGAAGGAGATCGGACTCTTTTCTTAGACGGGCCATCTTCTTCAAAATTAGCTGGGCGTTTCCCTTTACTTTCCGATCTTGGAGTCGGGTGGTATTCGGGAGACTTAGATGAATCTTGGAGAGTGTTTGGGCTGTAGTTCAATGGTGGTGAGTCAGGACTATAAAGAGGGTTTCGGACCGGTCTTGCATTTGAAGAGTATCCATTATCTTCTTCGGTGGTTGGTTTGAAGTGATCCATTACTTCAGATGGTTTGAAGAGAGTCTGTAACATCCCATTTTTTTCATACGTGCCTTAAGGTACTTATTTAATCGTTAGAACGTTTATAATTCGCTTGTTTATGTGATTAAATGATTTAAAGTGTTAACTTGACGAGATATATTTATATATTACGTTTGAAATTGGATGCATGTATAAGTATATGCATGGGTTTTGTTAGTGTTAAGTCATGTGAGACTTAAAGACGAAGTTCAAACGAATATAGGAAGCATGAACGAGGTGTACAAGTCGAATAAATCAATGTTGATTTAAAATAGCCGAAATGGTCAGTTGCAGCACAACGCCGCGCCGCGATGGAGTGGGCCGCGCCGCGGCATCTCACGTAAATCAGAGTCAGGAGGGGGGCTAAAGAGGATCTGATTTCCTTTAATTGTCGCGCCGCGACGATATGGGCCGCGCCGTGGAAGACCTGCTAGTCTGACTCCGAATTCAGTTTTAAAAGGGTTAATTTGAGGGTGTTTTCGTCTTTTCGCATTTGGATCAAATTTGTGGCTCAAATGTCAACCACTTATCTCATTTAATTCATTTTCATTTCCCTTTTCTTTCCAATTTCTCTTCCAAAATAAAACCCTTTTAGATTAAAAGTGAGATTCGAAGGTGAAGACTTGTGATTCGATCTTTGGAGCAAATAGGAAATTTGTTCTCCTCATTCTTAGCTACGACTTGATAGTGTTGGTAAGTCTTAACTCCATGTTTTAAGTTTTAGTTAATTTATGGCTAGGGTTTGGGCCATTTGAGACTTGTAAGACCCATTTGGGGAATTAATGAGTGAATTTGTGTTATATTGATGTAAGGAAAACCCTAATGGCTATAATATAGGGTTTGGTCATGAAAATTGGGATTTGTAAGTGTTAAATGTGTTGGTAGTCACTAATACACTTGTTTAATGATGAAAGATTTGTTAATGGGTTTAAGTTTGACCAAAGTTGAAAGTCTATGGGTTAAGATGGGTCAAATGGGCAATTGATGACTAGTTGGGTGAGATGGGTATGAAATACTCTAAGTTATGTTAGTTGGAGTTAGTAGACTCTAATCACTAGCTTTTAGTGATTTATGACGAGTCATGGCCATTAATGGGCGGTTTTGGGTGTATGTGAGTCATTTAATGCATTAGGTCATTAAATGCTCAAGTGTAAGTGTTGGTGGTTAATTCCACTAGTTTGTATGTTAATTAAATTCATAATGTGATAGGTGCATTACATTTGAAAGTCGCGAGCTTGATTTCCTAGTTCGCCAAAGATGATAAGGTGAGTGGAGTAATTATACGTATGTGTATATGACGTATTTATTTGTGAATGTTATGGTATGAACCATCGAGCCGGTAGTGCCATAACAAGTGTAAGTGTCAAAGTGTGAACCATCGAGCCAGTAGCACTATAAAATAAGGCGTGAACCATCGAACTGGTAGCGTCGAAGTGTGAACCAAAGAGCCGGTATCACTATAAAATCATGATGTGAACCATCGAGCCGGTAGCATCAAGTGTGAACCATCGAGCCTGTAGCACTCTAAAACGAAGTGTGAACTACCAGTCGGTAGCACTATAAAAGAGTATGACTCAAATACGTATGGTGTGAACCATCGAGCCGGTAGCACCATAGCGTTTATGGTTAACCATATGGGGGTTTGTTGATTGTTTAGCATATATATATATATATATATATATATATATATATATATATATATATATATATATATATATATATATATATATATATATATATATATATATAAATATTGAGTATATGCTAATGTGGTTTTGTGATATTTGAGTTACAAGTTTGTATACGATATTCTGTGAGTGGTTACAAGTAAGTAGGTTATATATGTATATGTATAACTATTGTACTCACTAAGCTTTAGCTTACCCTCTCGTTGTTTACATTTTTAGGTGCGAATACGGAGAAAGGAAAAGAGGTTATTGGGCATTAGATTCCCATGGTGTTTGCTAGTTGAAGCTTTTGGAGGATGACCTAATGTTTTGGGTAGTTTAGCCTCAAACCATGCTCGGGTGTAGTTTGGATTAAAACTATCATTTTAAATGGGTCGAACTTGTAGTACATTTGATTAATGGCCTTAGTGCCTTTTTGTAAACATTAAACTTGTTGTACGTTTTAATGGGTTGCATGGAATGGTTTATATCATTCCAATGGCACATTAATGATTGTTAAAAAAAAATAAAAATTTATCCGGTTGAATACGGATTGGGTTGTTTCAAGTGGTATCAGAGCATGGTCTAAGAGATTTAGGCGACTTGAGATAGGTGCCTAGTCTTAGACTTTATTGTGTATGCATTTAGGCTGGACTTGTAGGAGACGGGTCGGACCAGGTGTGGTTAGTGCCTAGGTTATGTGATCTAACCTTGTACTAATTGTTTTGTGTTGTGTTTTGAACTCATCAAGCAAGATAGACGTTATACTAGCGAGTTAATGCGATGTGCTCGTGTAACAATGATTAGCTACCATTGTTACGGGTTCAAGTCGTGTTAAGCGAGCGATGTACGACGATTGTTGAGCAACATGGGGCGGTGTGGCATATTTATGACTTGTCTTTCGTTTCGTTGGTTAACCTAATTCCGTTTTGTAGAATGAAGATGAGAAATGGTCATGATACCGAAAATGGAGGCTCGAGCGAGGACTCCGAATTCACGGCCAAGGTCGAAGCCATCATTAAAAAGCAAAGAGCGGAATTCCTTGAGGATGTCCGAAAGGTTTTCCAAGAATCGGTTGATGGGCACGTAACCGAGTTAATCAATGAGCGAATGAATGCCGCAATTTAAGAGGCATTAGAAGCTAGAAACATTCATCCTCGGGGAAAAGGGCTGATGGTAATGGTGGATATGGAAAGCGAGACTTCCATTACAAAAATTTCAAGGATGCTCAACCTCCTATGTTTAATGGGGTGAGGGATCCATTGAAAAACACATGTTGGATCTCCGACATCGAGGGGGCTTTCCGTACCGTCGAATGTCCTCCCGAGAAGAAGACGAGATACGGTTCTAGTATGTTGCATGAAGAAGCTAAGTTGTGGTGGGACGATAAAATTAAGTTTTATGGTGAAGAGCAATGCATGTGCTTGACGTGGGAAGAGTTCAAAAAGGAATTTTTCAAAGAATACCGAACTCCTTCCGACCTTGATAAAATTCGAGACGAGTTGCACAATTTGTGACAAGGTTCAATGGACTTGGTTACCCTCAAGTCGACCTTTTTGGCAAAGACTCGTTTTTGCCCAGAGTATGTTGGCGATGATCACAAGTTGATGCTAGATTTTTATCGCACACTAAGCGATGAGTTAAACCGTAAGATTAGTCGGGGAATGGCTAAGTTAAGTCATCCGATAGAAGTTGAAATAGCGGATGGTAAGACGGTGCTAGGGGTTGATGTTTGTAATGATTGTGATATTGTGTTCGGTTCTGAAACGTTTAAAATTGATCTCATTCCGATGACTTTGGGTGAGTTTGATGTTGTCGTTGGTATGGATTGGCTCGATCGTTATAGAGCCGATATTGCATGCCATGAAAAGTCTATTAGGGTAAAGACACCAAGTGGGGGAGAACTAATTATTCATGGCGAGAGACGGAGAAGACTTGTGCCGATATGCACTCTTGCATGGGCACGTCGTTTTCTTAATAGTGGTGGTATGGCTTTTCTTGCCCATGTAGTTGATACTCGCGAAGAGCCACCATCCATTCGTGAAATTTCGGTGGTTAGTGAATTCGAAGACATTTTTCCGGACGAATTACCGGGTGTTCCGGCAGAAAGACAAGTTGAATTTCGCATTGAGTTGGTTCCGGGTGCTACTCCAGTACTCCCATTGCTAAAACTCCTTATCGTTTAGCGCCGACTGAAATGCAAGAATTGTTAAATCAAACCCAAGAGTTACTTAAGAAGGGTTTTATTCGACCGAGTGCTTCGCCATGGGGCGCTCCGGTTTTATTCTTGAAAAAGAAGGACGGTAGTATGCGGATGTGCATCGATTACCGGGAGTTGAATAAAGTGACGATAAAGAATCGTTATCCATTGCCTCAGATTGACGATTTGTTTGAACAACTCCAAGGTGCAACTTATTTCTCTAAGATCGATCTACGGTCCGGCTATCACCAAATGAGGGTCCGTGAGGAAGATATCGAGAAACGGCCTTTCGAACGCGTTACGGGCATTTTTAGTTTGTAGTTATGCCTTTTGGTCTTATGAATGCACCGGCGACATTCATGGATCTTATGAACCGAGTGTGTCAACCTATGTTGGACAAGTCGGTAATTGTGTTCATTGACGACATACTTGTCTATTCGAAGAGTATGAAGGAACATGAACATCATTTGCGTGGTGTGTTGAAGACGTTGCGGAAGGAGAAGTTGTATGCAAAATTCTCCAAATGTGAATTTTGACTAAGGGAAGTTCAATTCCTTGGCCATATTGTGAACAAAGATGGTATTCAAGTAGATCCGGGGAAGACTGAGATGGTGAAAAGTTGGGAACGACCGACTACGCCTACGGAAATTCGAAGTTTTCTCTGATTGGCCGGTTATTACCGTCGGTTTATCCAAGACTTTTCTAAATCGCTTCTCCATTGACGAAATTGACGAGAAAGAACGCGAGATTTAATTGGAAAAACGAGTAAGAAATTGCTTTTCAATTTTTAAAAGAGAAGTTATGTCAAGCTCCGGTGTTAGTATTGACGGAAGGGGTAGAAGACATAAAGGTTTATTGTGATGCTTCTTAAAATGGGATCGGTTTTGTTCTAATGCAACGAGGTAAAGTCATCGCGTATGCCTCTTGACAATTAAAGGAACATGAATTGAGATATTTGACTCATGATCTTGAGTTGGCGGCGGTTGTTCAGGCGTTGAAAATTTGGCGCCATTACTTGTATGGTGTCAAGTGTACAATTTATTCGGATCACAAGAGCCTAAAACATCTTTTTGATCAACGAGATTTGAATTATCGTCAACGTAGATGGATGGATGTGGTAAAAGACTATGATTGTGAAATACTTTATCATCCAGGCAAGGCGAATGTGGTCGCGGATGCATTAAGCCGAAAAAGTCAACATCCAGTGATACGAGTAGGATCGTTACGCATGATTATTATGAACGATTTCCTTGTAAAGCTCGGTGAGATTCAAATTGAAGCTTATGTTAATAATAAGCATGAAGAACGAATCATGGGGCAAACGGAGTCTATTACCTTAGGCCCACATGGTTTGTTATCCTTTCAAGGACAGTTGTGGGTGCCTAAAATGGGTGATAACCGACGAGTACTACTTGATGAAGCACATAAGTCAAAGTATTCCATTCACCTGGGTGCAACGAAAATGCATCTTGATTTGAGAAAGGAGTATTGGTGGCCGGGCATAAAACGTGATGTTGTTAAGTATGTTGAATAATGCGTCACGTGTTTGCAAGTTAAGGCCGAACATCAAAAGCCTTATGGTATGTTACAACCGTTAGAAATCCCGAAATGGAAATGGGAGCACATTACCATGGATTTCATTACAAAGTTACCAAAGACGACGAGAATCCAATTTGATTCGATTTGGGTGATAGTTGATCGGTTGACGAAGAGTGCCTTATTTCTTCCCATCCGGGAAGCGATATCATCGGAGACTTTGGCTAAGTTATTCATCAAGGAAGTGATATCAAGGCATGGGGTTCCTATATCTATTATTTATGATCGAGATACTCGTTTCACATCTCGGTTTTGGGAAAAGTTTCATGAAGATATGGGTACACAATTGAAATTGAGCACGGCGTACCATCCTCAAATGGACGCTCAAACCGAACGTACGAATCAAACATTGGAGGATATGTTATGGGCGTGTATTATCGATTTCGGTGGTAGTTATGATGAGCACTTACCGTTGGTGGAATTCTCGTACAATAATAGTTATCATGCTAGTATTGCAATTCCACCGTATGAGATGCTTTATGGGCGAAGGTGTCGAACTCCTATATGTTGGGGTGAAGTGGGACAAAGAGAAATCGGGAGTACCGATTTGGTTCTAGAAATGAATAGCAAGATTGATATGATTCGGGCTCATTTAAAAAAGGCTCAAGATAGACAAAAGTCGTATGCCGACAAATGAAGGTGACCGATTGAGTTTCAAGCAGGCGACATGGTGATGCTTAAAGTTTCGCCATGGAAGGGTGTTATTCGGTTTCGAAAACGAGGAAAGTTAGCTCCTCGGTTTATGTAGAGACCCGTCCTAATCTATCCGGACGAAGTCCATATCGATTATAAACGATTCACAACAGTTGATTACATCGCGAGATACTTGACCTCTATATGATACATTTTACAAACATTGCATTCGTTTTTGAAAAGACAATCTTTTATTACATCGAAAGTTGACGGCATGCATACCATTTTATAATATATCTAACTATAATTGACTTAATAATAATCTTGGTGAACTCAACGACTCGAATGCAATGTCTTTTGAAATATGTCATGAATGACTCCAAGTAATATCTTTAAAATGAGCAATTGCACAGCGGAAGACTTCTTTCATACCTGAGAATAAACATACTTTAAAGTGTCAACCAAAAGGTTGGTGAGTTCATTAGTTTAACATAAATAAACATTTCCATCATTTTAATAGACCAAAGATTTTCATTTCTATTTCTCATAAAAAATACGTCCCAGGCATAGAGACAAAAATATCATTCATATGGATTGAACACCTGGTAACCGACATTAACAAGATGCATATAAGAATATCCCCTATCATTCCGGGAAATCCTTCGGACATGATAAAACAACATCGAAGTACTAAAGTATCCGGTACTTTGGATGGGGTTCGTTAGGCCCAATAGATCTATCTTTAGGATTAGCGTCAATTAGTAGATCGGTTTACTAATTCTTAGGTTACCAAGCAAAAGGTGCATATTCGGCTTCAATCATTCAACCATATAATGTAGTTTCGATTACTTGTGTCTATTTCGTAAAACATATATAAAAGCGCATGTATTCTCAGTCCTAAAAATATATATATTGCAAAAGCATTTAAAAAGGGAGTAATGAAACTCACTATACTATATTTTGTAGTAAAAATACATATGACGACTCTGAACAACTGAACAATGCAGGGTTTGCCTTGGATTCACGAACGTATATCATTTATTTATATATTAAAACATATAATAGTAATCGAACAATTTATATATTATAAATGATGTAAGCTATATATTTAATAATTTATAAGTTTACTTATTTATTTATTTATTTATATATTTTCATTTTACATATATAATATTAATATAGTTATGTTATGTGTATTAAATATATCATTCGTACCAAAATAATATTTATAATGGTAAAAATGATAATAATTATACTACTTAGTATTTCTAATAAAGATAATAAGGTTAATAATCCTATTAGTGATAATAATAATGATATTGATAATAATAACTATAAAAATATTAATTTTTCTGTTAATGATAGTTATGATAATGCTTTTAGTAACCACACAATAATACTAAAAACAATGATGATACTATATAATAATAATGGTAATAACATTAATGATTTTCATAATATTAGTATTAATGATAGTTTTATAAGTAAATCTTACAATAATGATAATAACAGTTTTTAAATGAAAGGTTTAGTAATATTAATAATATTAATTACATAAAGATTAATAATACTAATGATAAAAAAAATGATACTAATACTAATATAAAAAAAATGATAACCTTAATAAACATAATTATAATAATAATCATAATACTTAAATGATAAGGTTAATAATAATGTTAACAATACTTAAAAAAAAATATACTAATGATAACAATGTCTTTAATACTTCTAAACATAAATATGATATTAGTAATAATAATAACAATAATACTTAGGTAATGATAATATTATTAGTAATAATAACAATTATGCATTAATAATTATAATAGCAGTAACAATGGTAATAACAATAATAATAATAAAAATAATAATGATAATATTAATGAAAATAATAAAGTCACTACCTAATTAACATAGGCTTTAAAAAAAATAGCTGTCATCAGCCGGGTTTGAACTCATGACCTCTCGTATATCGCAAATGCCCTTAACCACTCGACTAACCAAACTTTTCTGGAATAATACCCAATTCGTATTTACTTAACCCATAACCTCTGTTATCTTCTTCTTCCTCACCATACCAATCGATCCAGGGTTCAACCCTTCCAATAACATGTAATTTCACTGATTGTTGGATTAAATATCCAACATAGGAACAAGTATATGTGATTTATTGTATATAAAAAAATTAAAATAAAAAGAAAAACAGATTGATATACCTGTTCTGCTCGTCGATGAATAAAAAAAATTTGATTTTTGATTTTGAGAAAGTTTTAGACAATTGTTACAACACGAATTAAGTTTAAAATTGTTTCTAGAATCTATCTAAATCATCAATTGATCTAAAGACTCTAAAACAAATTCGAATTTCATGGAATAACAAACAGTTTGACTTTAAAAAATGAAAGTTTGACTTCCAAATTCACAACCGTTCTGAGGAATTAGAAAATGATCTTTTGCAGAAAGTTTTAATAAATGAATCTTAACAGAACTGCATTGTTACTTTTTGAAATAGAGATCGAATTCGAATTTTTGATGTTTTTGTCAAGAACAGAGATATACTAGTCTGCTCTTTCACTTTTTTGTTAATCCTCCCCAAAATGAATTGTTATAATTGATATCTGATAAAGAGGTTGAAAGAATTTAGTGGCTTTTCAATATCACGGATCAATTCGTTTAACTCCTAGCTCAATATGGTCGACAGTTAGCAACTAGGTACAGAAATAAATGAAAAAAATAATAAAAAGGAGAAAAGTACTTCTAATAATTTTTGTTTAATAGTTGGTATGAAATTTGATATAGCATAATTGTAGTACAAATCAGGAGCAGGGATTAAGCTAAAGTAGTTGTGATTGATAAATAGAACGCTTTATTTTAGAGTACTAAATATATCTGTAATTTAGATGATAGTATTTATTTGTATATCTATTACATATTTATTCATATTTGGTATACATATCTATTATAGCTGTATTTATTTATTTATTTATTATATATAGCTGTATATATTATATCTGTATTTATAAAGTATATAATCAATGTTAATAATAAATATATACATAGGTAATAATAATAATTCTAAAAGTTATATAGTAATACTTATTATTAGTTATAGAAATAGATTTACTAATACTAATATTAATAATAGAAATATAGAAATACTTATAATAATAATAAAAGTAAGTAATTAGTATGCGTAATATATATCAGATTATATATCTGTATTTATATACAGAGTATTTGTGTTTATATTTATATATTTGCATATGATGTATTATAATTAATCTTATTACTTAACAAATATAACAATAATAATATTACTCTTATATTATAAATAATAAAATTTCTTTAATAATATCCTAGTAATAATAAAATTATTAATAATGATAATAATAATAATAACTATAAAATTTATAATCATAATATTAATAATAATAATATTGATTATAATAATACAAATATTATTATTGATAGTAATAAAAATGCTATAGCAATTCATATATTTCAAACTTCATATTTATATCATATATATTATATTAGTACAAATAATAATATTAATATTAATATTAATATAAATAATAGTGAGAGTAATAATAATAATATTGAATTGATATAATACTATATCTAAATTTGTAGTTATATATATTATTAACTATGTAATATTTAATAATCATACAGTATATTATATAAATACTTTTATTGAATATTTATCATTTATAAATTTTATATATCATAACATACATATAATATTAATTATACCTATAACTTATATTATATATATATATATATATATATATATATATATATATATATATATATATATATATATATATATATATATATATATATATATATATATATATATATATATAGATTCATTTTTAATTATACTTACTTATCTTGTATCCTATTCTAAATATTTATTTCAAATGTTAAATTTATATTTTTATAGTTTCAATTTATTATATAAACTTACATTTATATACTTATATGTATACATGTTTATTTACAAGCAATTGTTCGTGAATCGTTGGGAATAGTCAAATGATTTCATAAAATAGTTCAAAATATTGAAATTCAATTTAATAGACTTTGCTTATCATATTGAAATCATATAAAGATTAAGTTTAAATTTGGTCGGAAATTCCCGGGTCATCACAGTATCTACCCGTTAAAGAAATTTCGTCCCGAAATTTGAGTGAGGTGGTCATGGCTAACAATAAAAATGTTTTCATGACGAATATGAGTTGATAAATTTAGTTTTATCATCATTGAGTAATATGGATAAAAATAATTCGATTATTCGAAGAGTACGAATGAAGCTATCACCAAAGAGCGAAATGAGGAAAATAAAGTTTCGTCTTAACTTCTGACGTAGTCAGGGTTGAATTTAGAAAAACAAGGTGCGTCTTAACTTTTGACATTCTCTTAGTTGAATTCCGGAATTCAATGGATTAAAGAAAATCTTTGAAATCAAAAAGATTTGATTCTTCGGCGAGTGAGGAAATTAAGATTTCTATAATTAAATACGATGATCTGTCTCGATTACTCTATCTGACATTTCCATTATAAATTAAACTCTTCCGTTCCATTATTCCTACCATTCCTACACTTTCCTTCTTAGTTTATATATCCAAAAGATTGTGAGGATGCTTAATCTTGTTCTAATCCTTGATATTTTCCTAATTATCATCTCTGTCATCCTTCTTTTCAATCTTTCACCAAAAGAATCTGTTTACTTCTACCATTACCTTGAGGTGATTCTATTCTTAATTCTACCGTGTCTTTATATTGCTATTCGTATTAATATCCATGGTTTGTAACCTCATTGTTGTTATTGGGCTTTATATCTTCCCTTATACTTCGAAGTCCTTGCTTCTGTTTTCTATAATCATTGTCATCCCCAGTTAATACTCCCCCCTATTTGCTGCGATTTAAACTCCAATTTCTATTTCGGAGCTTTGTCCCTTCGTTTCTTCTTCTTATGATTGGGCATCTCTTGTAATGGTCCAGAATTCGTAGGAATGAAGTTTCGAATTATCATAATATACAAGGTAGAAAGGAAAGGTAGTAGCACAATTTGATTTGTCAAATTACCAGAATATCCGGAAAGGACCGAATCATCAAGAAAATATTTTCTTGATATTTTTGAGGTTAAATAGAATACAAAAGTCGTGTAACATGGCACATGATGACGTTATGATCTGTGAATCATCACTTTTCATTAGAAACTCAGCATGACTTACTGTAATATAATCACGTTGATCAAGTGTCATTATATTATACTAACTCATGCATCAGTTCCCAACACTACTCCAGAAGTCATTCATAATTTAAACTCGAATTTTAAAGAAATTTAGAAACTAAAATGGTTTCCTTTTTGATGTAATACGGATAACACGAAGAGATAACTAATTTCAGACAAGAAGAGTTATGAAAATATCCTCAGAAATATCGAAGATATTTATGATGATATTTTGGGATTTCTAAGTTCGATGGTTGATGAAGAAAGATTTTACGCAAGATTTTAACATGAGTACGGAGCAAGATATTCGTTGAAGGTTTCATCGGATCCAGAAATACCTAGATTCTTTGAATATATGGTATGGTCCTGGTATTTGGCCTTGGTGTCCTTCCTGGTTTGCTCAATCTGTTTTTCAGTACCAAATTTTCTATCGAGTGTTCCCAACAATCTCTTCTTTATCATCAAACTTTTGATCGTTTAGACCATCTACAATTTTTCTGTTTCCTCTGCATTTAATGCTACGATATCTGAATCATCGGTTATCATTCCGAAGTGGTTTCAAGAGAATTGTGTTTTAAGATGATTAAACGCTGATGGTAACATGGTGGAATATAAAAGATTCCCCAGTAACAATAAAGAGTACGCATATATATCAAGGTTATAATGAGGTTGTTTCGGACGAAGAGTCGGAGTTGACTTGTTGGAGCTGTGACAAAATTGGCTAATTTGAAAAGAGATTGCAAAGTTATTTTCGATAATAATAATGCTAAAGGAATTAGCACAGCTACACGTTAAACGTTTACTCAGTTTCTGAGTGTTTTCAGGTGCATAACTATATGCATCAATCTTTTCTTCTGTAGATGAAGTGCAGTTGGTTCAACCTCTCGATTGAGGTGTTTTTAAGAATCATGAAAGGTTTGAACGCAGATTGGAATCGTCAAGATACAAATGAGGTTTAAGATGAAATCAAGTGGCCAACTTGAAGAATTATTTAGTTTCATATGTTATAATCAATATTTTAATTCATTTTAATTGTCCAATGTCATTAGTCCACGGTCGATAATCCACAGTTAACAGTCCAGTAATTCATATATAGTTTAATATATTATATTCGAATTAATTAATACGTGTCGTGACCCGTATACCTCTCAGACTCGATCACAACTCAAAGTATATATATTATTATAGAATCAACCTCAACCCTGTATAGAGAACTCGATCATTACTACATATAGAGTGTCTATGGTTATTCCAAATAATATATATATATATATATATATATATATATATATATATATATATATATGCGTCGATATGATATGTCAAAACCTTGTATACGTGTCCCGATATTTAAAGTGCGTAAAATAAATATAGAAATTAAATGATGATAAATAAAATTGCGAGAATATAAATTGCGATAAATAAACTGCGATAAATAAATTGCAAAAATTAAAAGGTAATACAGAATTAACAGTTAGCTAGGAGCAGTTAGCTAGGATCTTGTTAGCGTGGTTTCTTAACAAAATTTCATATTGTTAATTAGTCTGTTTCTAATCAATTTTTATTGTGTACATTATTTCTTCATTATGCCACTTGTTGGATTCTGATAGGTCAAAATCCAAATATGAAATTGAATGAAAATTATTATTCTGCGGTGAACGGATTTGTATATCTGTGGATGTAAGTAGGATAGTAAATGAATGTTGAATCAGATTTGAAGAACGTACAATGTAACTTATTAATGTAAAATCTAAATATTCCTCGGGTATTACCTACCCGTTAAAATATTTTCACCATTAACAGTTTGTACAAAAGAATTTTTAATTACAATATTTATGAAAACATATATACATATATATTTTCATCAGATGTAATCATGGATTTAATGAGTTAACATAATATTAAACTCATTTAGTTTTTGGTTGGAACTAGAATAAAGAATCTCTAAAACTTTAGAGATTACATATTCGCCATGTCGAACGATGATAAATGAGGTAGAACGATACGTAGAATGAAGATCATACTCGAGGTGATATTGAGGCATGGATTGTTGATGGTACTGATGCTGTTATTGATGGTACTACTGGTCCCGGTGATGTTGCTGAAGCTGGTACATTTTGCACCATATTTTCCAAGGCTACAACTCGGGCTCGAAGCTCGTTGACTTATTACTCCAGAATGATTGTCGGTAGGAACGAGCGAATGAATAAAGTTTTAAAATTTTTGATATCATAATATCATTGCGTGGTATCCTGGAAATGAGTGTGAAAATGGTGTTTCGGACAGGTTCGCCGGTAAGTGCTTCAGGTTCTTCACCAAGAGGTGAATTTGGTTGATGGAAAGGATCGCCTTCTTCGCGTCTCCATGGATTAAGTCAACTATAAACCCATCAGATGAATTGAGGATGACTGATTGGTTGATTCATTCTGGTTATACTGCTTTCGGAGTTCGAGTGAAAATCCATATCGGAATAGCTGTCGGAATAACTATCGGAATAGCTATCGGAATCTGAGGGACTTGAACTGGTTGAGGGATTCATCTCGTACAATTAGCTGAAGGATTTTCGATAAGAAACAGATTACATGATGTAGATTAGTACCCTGCAATACATAAGTTACATATGCATATATAATACTAAAATCCCATAAGTTACGGAGGAATATACGGAGTATGTCAGGCAGAGTTTACAGTAATAGATATGCTAAGATAGGAATTAGCGGATACGCTAAGATATGAGTTTTGTCTATACACTATTTTTGCAATCAATGCAGTAAGATGTGTCTAGACTAAGAATGATAAGCATGTAATTTCCTTAGGAGGATAAGCAGATGATTTCCGACTAGAAATGATAAGCAAAACTTTTGACATGCAGACATGGTCGAAGTTCAGACTCACTAATGCATCATAACGACTATCAGTTAGACTCACTAATGCAAGACCTGGTTCGCTAAGACCATCGCTCTGATACCAACTATAGAGACCCGTCCTAATCCATCCGGACGAAGTCCATATCGATTATAAACGATTCACAACAGTTGATTACATCGCGAGGTACTTGACATCTATATGATACATTTTACAAACATCGCATTCATTTTTGAAAAGACAATCTTTTATTACATCGAAAGTTGACGGCATGCATACCATTTTATAATATATCTAACTATAATTGACTTAATAATAATCTTGGTGAACTCAACGACTCGAATGCAATGTCTTTTGAAATATGTCATGAACGACTCCAAGTAATATCTTTAAAATGAGCAATTGCACAGCGGAAGACTCCTTTCATACTGAGAATAAACATGCTTTAAAGTGTCAACCAAAAGGTTGGTGAGTTCATTAGTTTAACATAAATAATCATTTCCATCATTTTAATAGACCACAAGATTTTCATTTCTATTTCTCATAAAAAATACGTCCCATGCATAGAGACAAAAATATCATTCATATGGATTGAACACCTGGTAACCGACATTAACAAGATGCATATAAGAATATCCCCTATCATTCCGGGAAATCCTTCGGACATGATAAAACAACATTGAAGTACTAAAGCATCCGGTACTTTAGATGGGGTTCGTTAGGCCCAATAGATCTATCTTTAGGATTTGCGTCAATTAGTAGATCGATTTACTAATTCTTAGGTTACCAAGCAAAATGGGCATATTCGGCTTCAATCATTCAACCATATAATGTAGTTTCGATTACTTGTGTCTATTTCGTAAAACATTTATAAAAGCGCATGTATTCTCAGTCCCAAAAATATATATATTGCAAAAACATTTAAAAAGGGAGTAATGAAACTCACTATACTGTATTTTGTAGTAAAAATAATATGACGACTTTGAACAACTGAACAATGCAGGGTTTGCCTCGGATTCACGAACCTATATCATTTATTTATATATTAAAACATATAATAGTAATCGAACAATTTATATATTATAAATGATGTAATCTATATATTTAATAATTTATAAGTTTACTTATTTATTTATTTATTTATATATTTTCATTTTACATATATATAATATTAATATAGTTATGTTATGTGTATTAAATATATCATTCGTACCAAAATAATATTTATAATGGTAAAAATGATAATAATTATACTACTTAGTATTTCTAATAAAGATAATAAGGTTAATAATCCTATCAGTGATAACAATAATGATATTGATAATAATAACTATAAAAATATTAATTTTTCTGTTAATGATAGTTATGATAATGCTTTTAGTAACCACACAATAATACTGAAAACAATGATGATACTATATAATAATAATGGTAATAACATTAATGATTTTCATAATATTAGTATTAATGATAGTTTTATAAGTAAATCTTACAATAATGATAATAACAGTTTTTAAATGAAAGGTTTAGTAATATTAAGAATATTAATTACATAAAGATTAATAATACTAATGATAAAAAAAATGATACTAATACTAATATAAAAAAAATGATAACCTTAATAAACATAATTATAATAATAATCATAATACTTAAATGATAAGGTTAATAATAATGTTAACAATACTTAAAAAAATATATACTAATGATAACAATGTCTTTAATACTTCTAAACATAAACATGATATTAGTAATAATAATAACAATAATACTTAGGTAATGATAATATTATTAGTAATAATAACAATTATGCATTAATAATTATAATAGCAGTAACAATGGTAATAACAATAATAATAATAAAAATAATAATGATAATATTAATGAAAATAATAAAGTCACTACCTCATTAACATAGGCTTTAAAAAAAATAGCTGTCATCAGCCGAGTTTGAACTCATGACCTCTCGTATATCGCAAACACCCTTAACCACTCGACTAACCAAACTTTATCGGAATAATACCCAATTCGTATTTACTTAACCCATAACCTCTGTTATCTTCTTCTTCCTCACCATACCAATCGATCCAGGGTTCAACCCTTCCAATAACATGTAATTTCACTGATTGTTGGATTAAATATCCAACATAGGAACAAGTATATGTGATTTATTGTATATAAAAAAATAAAATAAAAAGAAAAACAGATTGATATACCTGTTCTGCTCGTCGATGAATAAAAAAAATTTGATTTTTGATTTTGAGAAAGTTTTAGACAATTGTTACAACACGAATTAAGTTTAAAATTGTTTCTAGAATCTATCTAAATCATCAATTGATCTAAAGACTCTAAAACAAATTCGAATTTCATGGAATAACAAACCGTTTGACCTTAAAAAACGAAAGTTTGACTTCCAAATTCATAATCGTTCTGAGGAATTAGAAAATGATCTTTTGCAGAAAGTTTTAATAAATGAATCTTAACAAAACTGCATTGTTACTTTTTGAAATAGAGATCGAATTCAAATTTTTGATGTTTTTGTCAAGAACAGAGATATACACGTCTGCTCTTTCACTTTTCTGTTAATCTTCCCCAAAATGAATTGTTATAATTGATATCTGATAAAGAGGTTGAAAGAATTTAGTGGCTTTTCAATATCACGGATCAATTCGTTTAACTCCTAGCTCAATATGGTCGACAGTTAGCAACTAGGTACAGAAATAAATGAAAAAAATAATAAAAAGGAGAAAAGTACTTCTAATAATTTTTTTTTGATAGTTGGTATGAAATTTGATATAGTACAATTGTAGTACAAATCAGGAGCAGGGATTATGCTAAAGTGGTTGTGATTGATAAATAGAACGCTTTATTTTAGAGTACTAAATATATCTGTAATTTAGATGACAGTATTTATTTGTATATCTATTACATATTTATTCATATTTGGTATACATATCTATTATAGATGTATTTATTTATTTATTTATTATATATAGCTGTATATATTATATCTGTATTTATAAAGTATATAATCAATGTTAATAATAAATATATACATAGGTAATAATAATAATTCTAAAAGTTATATAGTAATACTTATTATTAGTTATAGAAATAGAATTACTAATACTAATATTAATAATAGAAATATAGAAATACTTATAATAATAATAAAAGTAAGTAATTAGTACGCGTAATATATATCAGATTATATATCTGTATTTATATACAGAGTATTTGTGTTTATATTTATATATTTGCATATGATGTATTAAAATTAATCTTATTACTTAACAAATATAACAATAATAATATTACTCTTATATTATAAATAATAAAATTTCTTTAATAATATCCTAGTAATAATAATATTATTAATAATGATAATAATAATAATAATAAAATTTATAATCATAATATTAATAATAATAATACTTATTATAATAATACAAATATTATTATTGATAGTAATAATAATGCTATAGCAATTCATATATTTCAAACTTCATATCTATATCATATATATTATATTAGTACAAATAATAATATTAATATTAATATTAATATAAATAATAGTGAGAGTAATAATAATAATATTGAATTGATATAATACTATATCTAAATTTGTAGTTATATATATTATACTCTATGTAATATTTAATAATCATACAGTATATTATATAAATACTTTTATTGAATATTTATCATTTATAAATTTTATATATCATAACATACATATAATATTAATTATACCTATAATTATATATATATATATATATATATATATATATATATATATATATATATATATATATATATATATATATATATATATATATATATATATATATATATTCATTTTTAATTATACTTACTTATCTTGTATCCTATTCTAAATATTTAATTCAAATGTTAAATTTATATTTTTATAGTTTCAATTTATTATATATACTTACATTTATATACATATATGTATACATGTTTATTTACAAA
Organism: Rutidosis leptorrhynchoides; assembly: GCF_046630445.1. Classification (NCBI taxonomy): domain Eukaryota; kingdom Viridiplantae; phylum Streptophyta; class Magnoliopsida; order Asterales; family Asteraceae; genus Rutidosis; species Rutidosis leptorrhynchoides. Next base: position 114,016,047 of record NC_092336.1, read on the forward strand.
CAATTATTCGTGACTCGTTGGGAATAGTCAAAGGTCAAATGATTTCATAAAATAGTTCAAAATTTTGAAATGCAATTTAATAGACTTTGCTTATCATATTGAAATCATATAAATATTAAGTTTAAATTTGGTCGGAAATTCCCGGGTCATCACAGTTTATTGGTCCTTTTAAGATTTTAGCTCGTGTTGGTGAAGTCGCGTATCGTTTGGAGTTACCCAAAGAGCTTGCGGGGATCCATAATACATTTCATGTTTCCCATCTCCGTAAGTGTCTTGCATATGATTCTTCATGGGTACCATTAGACGAGATTGAGCTAAACAACAAGTTAGAGTATGTTGAGAAGCCAATTGCTATACTCGATGAAAAGGTAAAGAGGTTGAGACATAAAGAGGTGAGAACTTTTAAAGTTCAATGGAGTCGTAGTAAAGGTTCTGAGTTTACATGGGAACCCGAAGAGTTTGTATTGGTGTATCTTCCGGCTTGTCATGCGGCTTGGATCGCGAGGACGCGCTCCGATTCAAGTGGGGGAGAGTTGTAACATTCCGTTTTCTTCATACGTGTGTTAAGGTACTTATTTAATCATTAGAACATTTATAATTCGCTTGTTTATGTGATTAAATGATTTAAAGTGTTAACTTGATTTATACGAGATGTATTTTTATATTACGTTTGAAATTGGATGCATGTATAAGTATATGCATGGGTTTAGATAGTGTTAAGTCATGTGAGACTTAAAGACGAAGTTCAAACGAATATAGGAAGCGTGAACGAGGTATACAAGTCAAATGAATCAATGTTGATTTAAAATAGTCAAAATGGTCAGTTGCAGCACAACGCCACGCCTCGATGGAGTGGGCCGCGCCGCTGCATCTCACATAAATCAGAGTCAGGAGGTGGGCTAAAGAGGATCTGATTTCCTTTTATTGTCGCGCCGCGACGATATGGGCCTCACCGCGGCAGATCTGCCAGTCTGACTCCGAATTCAGTTTTAAAAGGGTTAATTTGAGGGTATTTTCATCTTTTTACATTTGGATCAGATTTGTGGCTCAAATGTCAACCACTTATCTCATTTAATTCATTTTCATTTCCCTTTTCTTTCCAATCTCTCTTCCAAAACACAGAGCCCTTTTAGATTAAAAGTGAGATTCGAAGGTGAAGACTTGTGATTCGATCTTTGGAGCAAATAGGAAATTTGTTATCCTCGTTCTTAGGTACGACTTGATAGTGTTGGTAAGTCTTAACTCCATGTTTTAAGTTTTAGTTAATTTATGGCTAGGGTTTGGGCCATTTAAGACTTGTAAGACCCATTTGGGGAATTAATGGGTGAATTTGTGTTATATTGATGTAAGGAAAACCCTAATGGCTATAATCTAGGGTTTGGTCATGAAAATTGGGATTTGTAAGTGTTAAATGTGTTGTTAGTCACTAATACACTTGTTTAATGATGAAAGATTTGTTAATGGGTTTAAGTTTGACCAAAGTTGAAAGTCTATGGGTTAAGATGGGTCAAATGGGCAATTGTTGACTAGTTAGGTGAGATGGGTATGAAATACTCTAAGTTGTGTTAGTTGGAGTTAGTAGACTCTAATCACTAGCTTTTAGTGATTTATGACGAGTCATGGCCATTAATGGGCGGTTTTGGGTGGATGTGAGTCATTTAATGCATTAAGTCATTAAATGCTCAAGTGTAAGTGTTGGTGGTTAATTCCACTAGTTTGTATGTTAATTAAATCCATAATGTGATAGGTGCATTATATTTGAAGGTCACGAGCTTGATTTCCCAGTTCATCAAAGACGATAAGGTGAGTGGAGTTATTATACGTATGTGTATATGACGTATTTATTTGTGAATATTATGGTATGAACCATCGAGCCGGTAGTGCCATAACATGTATGTGACAAGTGTCAAAGTGTGAACCATCGATCCGGTAGCATTATAAAATAAGGCGTGAACCATCGAGCCGGTAGCGCCGAAGTGTGAACCAAAGAGCCGGTAGCACTATAAAATCATGATGTCAACCATCGAGCCGGTAGCATCAAGTGTGAACCATCGAGCCGGTAGCACTATAAAACAAAGTGTGAACCACGAGCTGGTAGCACTATAAAAGAGTATGAATCAAACGCGTATGGTGTGAACCATCGAGCCGGTAGCACCATAGCATTTATGGTTAACCATATGGGGGTTTGTTGATTGTTTATCATATTATATATATTGTATTGAGTATATGCTAATGTGGTTTTGTGATATTGTACAACTTGTTAGTATTACGAGTATGATGACATGCTATTTGAGTTACAAGGTTGTATACGATATTGTGTGAGTGGTTGCAAGTAAGTAGGTTATATATGTATATGTATAACTATTGCACTCACTAAGCTTTAGCTTACCCTCTCGTTTTTACATTTTTAGGTGCGAATACAGAGAAAGGAAAAGGGGTTATTGGGCATTAGATTCCTATGGTGTTTGCTAGTTGAAGCTTTTGGAGGACGACATAATGTTTTGGGTAGTTTAGCCCCAAACCATGCTCGGGTGTAGTTTGGATTAAAACTATCATTTTAAATGGGTCGAACTTGTAGTACATTTGATTAATGGCCTTAGTGCCTTTTTGTAAACATTAAACTTGTTGTACGTTTTAATGGGTTGCATGGAATGGTTTATATCATTCCAATGGCACATTAATTATTGTTAAAAAAAAAAAATTTATCCGGTTGAATACGGGTTGGGTTGTTTCAGAGTCGTTTTGTTTGTTTGATTAACGATTGACATCCTAACATTAGGAAAGAGACTTTGATTAGAATTTTAAGCCAAGATTATTAAAGCAAAGTTGTTAAGATTATAAGGCAATCCTAAGTGCTTTAAGTCTAAGGCAGGAAAGGTTATAGTTTCCTAGATTGCTAAGGCACCATAGCTAGCAAGTAAGGCACACATAAAGATGCAATCCTGGTTCCCTATAACAGCCTGGTTATGCTCTGATACCAATCTATCACACCCCTAGTTAGGGCCTGGGTGAATGTGACATTAATACCAAAAATACCAACATATTATATAATGAGAACGACACAATATGATAAAAACAAACTTTATTGAGTACGCAGCGGAAAATAGAATGTCGTTACAAGAATTGAAATTACAAGAATGTAAATGTTCATAAATGCATAAATAATAAATGTGACTCTTTCTTCAAGTCCTAGAGTCCAAGTAGCATCACATAGATAAGAGTAAGCTGATCAATCATAACCTGAGACAAAACATGCTAAAGTGTCAACCAAAAAGGTTGAGTGAAGTTCATAGGTTTAACAAAATAGTTGACTGTTGTTTAGACCACAAGATTTTCATTCATAAAAGTAGATCTCGCAGGGATCTAAAAGTAGTGCCAAGTTTGTGATATTTAGTCTAAACAGTTTCAAAGTTTGCCCCATGATAAGTTGTACTATCCTTGTCGGTTTGAATCATTATTAAGTAATACAATGAATTGGTCAAATGTATCGGGGACGTTACTCCCGATAGGCCTAACCCCAATAATTAAGAATGCGTTATGTAAAAGCAATTAAAAATATCACAGTGGGACTTGCAGGACATAGCCAGGTATAGCACAGTTTAATAGTTGGTACTTGTGTCTAAGTTGTAAATATAAAAAAGAAGCATGTGTCTCACCCTAGTATGTTTAAATAAATTGCGCAATAGTAAGTGGGGCTATGAAGTTCACCTTAGTAAGTAGGAGAAGAGTTTGTTATTCCACGAAATAGAAGAGTTGGATGAATGTGAGCAGAATGTCAACCTAATGACATTTAAGAGTAGTTAAATGTTCGCCCAAGCTTAAGTTTAAGTATGCAAGTGTTTAAGTGTAGTTCGTTTTACTAAGTTCCCATTCTTAATAAGTTTCCACTTTTAGTAAGTATCCATGTTTAGTAAGTTAGTGTTGAACACTAGTGAGTTGTTCTTAATAAGTCCACCACTTATTAAGTGTGTAAGTGACTAAGTGTTGTTCACTTAGTGAGTGTATGATCACTATAGTCGGGTTTGATATTGTGCACAATACCCAAATATCTATGCCACCGATTAGTCACTCTGAAAGTCTGTTGTTATCGGGACCCAGGTTACTTGACCATTTTGGAATTCGTGAACCACAAGCTATTCCCTTCAGATAACAAGGACCAACCTAGGCCACAAGTAGCATTGACGTTCGAGTAATCTCACATTATCGTGAATGACTATTGTAATCGTATGTTATAATCTTATAATATGAGTATTATAATAATAATAGTACATTATAAGTATTAGTAGTAGTATAAGTGTATAAGTGTTTGGTAGTAGTATGTAGTAGTATGTAGTATATGTAGTAGTATTAGGGTTTAGTAGTATTAAATGTTTTAAATAGTATTTAAGTAGTATTAGGTTTAGGGTTTAGTAAAGTAATGATTAGATTTAATGACTAAATGATTAGGTTTAGTAATTATTATTATATGTTTAGGGTTTAAGTAATTAATGATTAATAATTAAGAAATGATTAGGTAATGATTTAGGTTAAATTAGGGTTTAATAATGATTAGGAAATGATTATTATATAATTAGGGTTATATAATTAATGTTTAGGGTTTAAGTAGTATTAGGGTTTTATATTATTTAATGTTTATGTATATGTAGTATGTATATGTCGTGTATATATCTATATGTAGCCATATATGTATGTGTATGTATATGTTTATATATTTTTTATATGTATATGTATACGTGGTATATGTATATATATATTTTGTATATTTTTAACAAGATTACATACATGTTAATGATCCAAATAATTAGGGTTTTAAGATCAAACAAAGATTACTATATATATATATATATATATATATATATATATATATATATATATATATATATATATATACATATATATATATATATATAGTGGTAGGATCAAGAGAGAAGTAACCAATCGGGGGGAAGCGGGGGGAAGCAAAATTTTTTTTTTTCGTTTTTTGAAGAAACTTTATTCACGAACATTATAGATGAGATGAAAATATGAACATTTAGTAGAGACACTTTGTGATAAATATTTTTATTTTGGCGGGAAAACGCTTGAAGAAGTAATATATAACAATTATCGTGTTTTTCGAGCGTATTTTGAGGTTTTAGCAATTGGGGTTTAGATATTAGGGTTTAGATATTAGGGTTTATAGGGTTTAGATATTAGGGTTTATAGGGTTTAGATATTAGGGTTTAGAAATTTAGGGTTTATGGTTTAGATTTAGGGTTTAGATTTAGGATTTAGATTGAGTTTTTAACACGAACGGTTTAGAGTTTAGAGTTTAGGGTTTAGGGTTTAGGGTTTGGTGTTTTGGGTTTATGGAATAAACCCAAAATACCAAACCCTAAACCCTAAACCCTAAACTCTAAATCGGGCTAAATTTTACTTCACAAAACATGGAAAAAAACGTTCATATTCTTCACGAACAATATTATCTTGAATGTTATTTTTGTCGATCGTTTTCCCGCCTAAATAATAACATTCATCACGAAGTGTCTCTTCTAAATGTTCATATTTTCGTGTGATCTTGATGCCGGAAAAAAAAAATTTCAAAAAAATGAAAAAAAAAAATTTTGCTTCCCCCCGCTTCCCCCCGATTAGTTACTTCCCCATTGATCCTGCCCCTATATATATATATATATATATATATATATATATATATATATATATATATATATATATATATATATATAGTTGTGTGGTATATATGTATATGTATATTTATATATTTTTTTACATGAACAATATGAATATTAAGATCAAGAATGAATATGATTATAAATATAAACATAAATCGAAAGATAGAATTTAAAAGATTTGAATCTAGGGTTATACCTTGATGATGTATGATGAAGATTAACAAAAAGAAAAGAAGAAAACTTGAAGATGAAGATCCAAGCACTCGAAAAATCAAGAACACTTTGAAGATCTTGATGAACACGAAGAACACGCTTGAAGACTAACCCGAAAACTAGAAGCAATCAACCAAGATAACAAGTTGGTATTGGGGGGTGTTTGGTTTTCAAGAAAACCGTAGGTGGTGGTGGTATTGTGGCCATGAACCAAGAGAGGGAGGAGAGGGAGAGTTGCTTTGTGATTTGCTTAAGAGATTATGAGAATGGGATGAGAAAAATGATAACCTAGCACCTCCTTTTATAGTTAAGATTAGGTCATTCTAGAACTAGGTTTAGGTTAGAATACTTGGAGGAAAAGTTAGGTTTAGGGAGGTGGTGATGCTAGCCGATTTTTAGAGGGGTATAAAAGTCATTTCATCTCTTTTTTTACATGTAGAAATCGGCTAGGGCAACAAGGTGATGGGTTTGGAACTTTTTCGTTTTAAACCTTAACCTTTAGATTAGTTTAAATGATTCCAGACTTGTTTAAGATTAATTAGTTACATACATTAAGTTTTAGTTTATTACATTTTGTTCACCAATAGTTTAGTAAGATCATTTTATCATAAATTTTATTAACTTGTCGTTTATTACACAAAGTTAATTAATATGTTTTATAACTCTTAACACTTAACAATTGTTGATTAAAGTTTAATCATTAAGTTTTAATTATATTGTTTGGGCATTTAATATTGAAAGAAATATAGAATGGAAAAATGAGGGTCGTTGTAGTTACTTAATACATTTTTAAAGCTTCTTTGATGATTAACAAGGTTTAACCAACTTTGATCAACTTAATCAACTCAAACTTAATGTATGTAGTGTTTATGTTTGAAGTAATGTTGAAGTAAAGTAAAGAACATAAACACAAGGATTTATAGTAGGTCAGGTAGATGTTAACTAATCCACCTTAATGCACTCCCCGATTCACTAATCGGGAGTTTGCTTCATTAAGCCTATTCTTCAAACTCAGTGGAGATCCGATTTACAAATCTTGTACTCCTTGTAGATAACACATCAAATCTTTCTATCCCTTCGAAAGATTACTTCTAACTTAGATCAACTTGTCTTCACCTTGGATAAGTATTAATTCCCAATGGAATTACTCAACCTCCTAGTTCCTTTTAAGGAAGATGATCTCTAAGCTAGCTTTTGCTTCTATTACAAAGTAGAAGATTCACTGTTCTAGTGATGATATTCCTAAGACAATTCACAGGATAATATCACACTAAGTAAGCTCACAAAGATAATAATTTGAAAGAAATTTTACATTGATTCTATAATCTATGCGATTATAGAATATCTCTCTTGCTAATCACAAACATATATGAATGAAGGCCGTGTGATTCTTCTGATATATTTAGAGTTGAAGCATGCAAAAGAGTCTCCATTTGAATCTATCCAAGTGTTGCTATTTATAGTGAGAGATAAAAAAGTATCCATTACCACGGCTCAACCCATGGTCAACCGTGGGTCGACTGTACGCTGTCTGGTCATTTTCACCTAGCTGTTGTATGTCCGTTTGAATCCATTCAAACATGATTCTTTTGGCCTCTTTACTTCATTTAATACATGCAAAAGATACCCAAACATCCCATACAAGTACCATATGCATTAAGTGCTTGAATCCTCTTGGATGTATTACCTTGATAGTGACTTGTCATAACCAAAGAGGCAAGTCTACATTTCTTGAATACATTTTTTGATAATCATTTTAGGTAATCTCATATTTGTAATAACCATATGTTTGTATTCAACACACATGCTTATTGTCTAGCCATTTGTTTGCATTTATTGGCTAGTCAACATGTCATTAAAAACATTATCCCAATTAATCATTATAATTCATCTTTAAGATTGCACATAGATTAATTAGGTGTGTTTATGATATCTTACTAAGTGAAAACTGTAAGTTCAATTAAGCTCATTATAAGTAAGACATCGCATTAAACAAGACTAAATCATACTTGAACATGTTGATAGACTTAAACATGTTTCTTGTGATATTTCAATGTGTGTGTCAATAATCCTTTAAGCATACAAGACCATCTGATTATGAACATTCAAATGTTATCAACCAATTAATGCATTTGAGTAGGCTAAACATATTTTGGTGATTTCCTAAGTTATAGCATATAGCAACACAAAGTTCACATTACGATTCATACATATTAAATGAGTACAAGCAAGTTTGCAATTAGCAAATAGTCAAGTAATACTCATGTAATGATAGCAAGTAGTCAAGTAATACTTATGTAATGATAGCAAGAGTTCACTAGTGATTAATCTAGTATCAAACACATAGGTGATGACATAGCAATATACTAAAGCTATGTAAGTTTACTTGCAATTTTAGCACATTGCAAAATTAATGTATAAGTATACATTAATGTCCAACACATGTACAAGAAAGGAGCAACTCTTGGTTGGGACTTGATGACCATCCTAAGTTAGGAACACAAGTTATCTTGTAACACTTATGTGTTATCCTTAATCAAGGCTAAAACGTCATTAAGATGTCATTAGGTGTGATTAACCAAGATTAGCGTTCTAGTGATCAAAACTCTTTTGGATATGAAGAGGGCAACTATTATAAGCATGTTGAAAAAGGTTTCATGAATTATAGATGCCAAGAAGTGGTCAAACATTATTTGGTCAAGAAATTTGGACAGAATGACTGCGGTTGATCCAGGGTCAGCCGTGGATTCGACCGTGTACCTGGTTTCTCATAAACCAAGGTAAAGGACACCCACAGTCTGACCTACGGTCAACCATGGAACCAAACCGTATACCATATGAGTTTTGTATTTCTTTTTGTTTTCCTAATATTTTCACTCTAAGCTTTATTTGGTTTGGTCGTTTGCTAGAGTAAGTATAGATTAGTGAACTTGTATATTTATGTAGAGATGTCTACCATAACTTTGGGTTATGTCTGTGTGTGTGTGTGTGGGTCATTATCAAAACCCTTATTACCGTTGGTTAAGATTAATATTACCGTTAAGCATAAACCAACATTCTCCCCCAACATGCTTGTTATATGACCTATTTGCATCATAAATTGATTAGAACATGTAAAAATCATGATTTGGGCACTAATGATACGCGTACCTACGCGTATGGCTCTCGTGTGTATCACGTCCAGAATGCACGTCTTGAATGACTAAACCATCTGATTAGGAGGCGCGCGTATAATCTTTGCTTAGCATGCACGAAAGCAATCTGATGTAATCTTATCCGCAATTAACTATAACCCTTTTCCAACTATAACTCCGTTATTTATGATTGTTATCCGGGAAGGATCTAGAAACGAATTAAGAGATAATCTAAGGTTAGGGTTTTATTATAAATACATCCCTAACTTCCTTCACTAACCATCATCATTTTCTATATTACTCAACTAACCGATTGCATCCAGAAAACGATCTTACAGTAACAGGTATGTTCTTTGAACATAAACCCTATACTACCACCTTTAGAGGCCATTGTTGCGGCAACTGCCATCAATGGTGGACATACCTTTGATCACCCATTTGTAGATCATCATCTCTATAAGGGTTATTCATGCTAAAATGGACCAGAGATTAAAGCTGTAAACGTCCTTAAACACACTATCATGCACTCAACATTAACTTATCTCTTGGAGCAGATTTATGTTCGATCAAATTGCGCCATCCGTGGGATCATAACTAGAATTGTGTGAAAAGTATTGTATGTTACGAATGATTAACTATAAAGCTTCTAATGTTTATGTGGTCGTTCTTGTGTAACATGTAACGATGGGTAAGTCTCGTAATAATCAGTCGTCTCGTTCTCAGGGTTCTGATGTTACGGGATAGAAACAAGTGAACCAGGACAAGACTCCTGTCACAAGCAAAACTCTAAGCACTGGAGAATTAAAGCTCCATGAAAAATCAACAACATCATAAGCTACTGTTCCTCCGATGTCTCAGCCATTTATGTTGCAAAAAACTAGTGAGTATTGGGCACCGGGTGATGAAGATGATGAAGATGGCAATTTTGATTATGAGGAAGAAACCCCTATTACTACAGTGGGGTCTTTTCCCATATACTCTACGTCAAAGTCAACAGTTCATACTAGGCGAACAATGACACATGCGAGCGCATGTGAGTATCTAGCGGGGCAAGACATTGATGTTGGTTGTCTAACTAATGATCGCACTCCATTGGATAATGTATGAAGAAAGCGTATACCTTCGCATATTCCCATGTTATCATCCTTGCTTTCTCCAAGTATGTCCTCAGGGCGCACTAACGATTTTGCGGGAGTCGGGAAGATTTACTGGCCAAACTGGCTCAATCTACAGCAGACAAATATGCACATGCATTCACAGTGCCAGACAAAGGATAAGAAGTGTTAGATAACTTCTATGCAGGGATAATGGGGCGAAAGGTAAAACCTTTCATGGAATTCGCGCCAGCTATTGAAAAGTTTGCACCCCATATTGCTAATTATGTGCCCGAATCTCCTCCTATCATTCCTTTGACTATGGGATGGTATGATGCCACGACAGATCCGGATGATTTTTTATAAAGATATGAAGGAACTGCGCGTTCTCAGGCATGAAATGATGAAACCAAGTGCCTTGAATTTCGAACCTTGCTACAGGGGTTGCGAGGGAGTGGTTTAGCAATTTTCCATTACCGCTCGTTACTTCCTACAATGATCTTTGGGCACGTTTCTTGCTGAATTTCCATAACATGCTTGTGCGAAAAAGGATGCATGTTTAATGTCATGACATCAGGCAGGGGAAAGAGAGTCCCTTGGACAGTTCATTGACCCATACACTAAGGAAGTTGCAAAGATGTCCGAACTTCTTGAAAGCCAAAAAGTATCCGGCTTTATACACTGGTTGTGTAAAGATCGGCACCTCTCCCTGTGGCAATGCCTGCATATGAAGGTCCCCGATACCCTAGCAGAGGCCATCAAAGAAGCACATGAGGATATGTGTTCGAGAGAAGATACTACGCAAAATAGTGGTAAAAATACCGTTAGCAGAGGTAACAAGATGACGATTCCTATCATGGATAAACAGGGGGATCAAATCGCAAGGGTGAAAATTATAGCCAGGGCTCTGTGTCATCAAAATACAATAACAAGTTTCAAAAGTCAAGCAACTCTGATCAGGGGATGGGTCACTTCCCAAGTCAGAATTTTGCGATTATGCGCGAATTGACTAAAACACCGAAGGAGATCCTAGCAACTAAACCAATCTATTTGACGTTTGTGCCTCCTACCAAAATGTTAAAAGGTGCTAGGAGAGACAAGTCGAAATTTTGTGAATTCCATGACGATTTTGGACATGAAATCGATCGCTGCAAATCATGTATCGAAAATGTAATCAAGTGACTAAGGAAGGGTGAGCTTAATCACCTAATACCAGTAAAAATGCAAGGAGGTTATCGTAGAACAACCAGTCAGAGAAAGCTGCGCTGAACCAAAAGAAAGGTAGCGACAAAATTTCTGATAAAATGATAAATATGGTGCATGCATGGCGTTCTGGTCAGAGGCGCAAGGCCGAGCAATTAGAGAAGTGGGAAGTGGAAGCTATCACCTTCCCTCTGATGCAAACAGTTAATCCTTTACATGCCCCCATAATCATCAAAGCTCGCATTACCGATTGTGGGTATAATATAAGGCGACTAAACATCGATATCGGCAGTAATGTCTATGTGATGTACGAGCACTGCTTTAGGAAAATCCCTGCACCAATCAAATCTAAGATGAGTGTGCCCATGATCATTTTATTGGGTTTTTACGGTGAATCAGCATGGCCTTTAGGGAGAATCGAGCTTAAACTAGAATTTGTTGACGATTATGACTCAACCCGCACACGAGCCGTTCTTGTTTAATTCTTTGTGGTACGCTCTTATTCATGTTACAATGCACTCCTAGGGCGGGTGACTTTGTAGAAATTTTGCGCGGTACCCTCTACTATTCATGGCATGATCAAGTTTCCCACTAGGCATGGTATTGCCACCATCCAGGCATAGTCCAGAAGAGCACTATGCGCCTCGGTTACTCCATCTAAACCATTGCCTACGATCGACGAGCAGGTATGAAGTAATTCTATTCTTGTTAATCTGAAGTATCCCGACAAGCGCATTCAAGTTGGGGGCAATCTCTTAGACGAAATCAAGATTCAACTGTGCGACATACTGGTAGCTAATATGGATAATTTTTCATGGTGCGAAGACGATATGACTGGGGTTCCATGAAGTATCACAGAGCATAAGCTGAATGCAAACCCGAACCTGACTCCAGTGTGCTAAAAGAAGCGCCCGATGGCGCCCAAAAGAAGTGAATGGTTAAGGTTGGAAGTAGTTAAGTTGGTTCATACGAACATACTGAGGGAGGTACGGTATCAAACTTGGGTTGAAATTCCTGTTTTGGTTAAAAAAAAGGAGATGCTCATGGCGCACATGCGTCGATTTCAAGGATATTAATAAGATGTGCCCTAAGGATAATTGTCCCTTACCTGAAATCGACTGGAAGGTTGAGTCTCTTTCTGGTTTCAAGTTCAAATGCTTTTTGGATGCGTATAAAGGGTATCACCAGATTCAGATGGTAGAAGCGGATGAGGATAAAACCGCATTCCACATCGATCAGGGTATTTATTGCTATAAGAAAATTCCCTTTGGGTTAAAAAGTGAGGGGCGACATACCAGAGGGTAGTGGATGTGGCATTCAAGGATCAAATCGGTAGAAATCTTGAGACTTACGTAGATGATTTGGTCATCAAAAACAATACAGAGGTACAGTTGCTGGCCGATGTCATAGAGACATCCAACTCTCTGCGAAGAATCAATATGAAACTCAATCCCACAAATTGCAGCTTTGGGGAGGAAGAAAGCAAGTTCTTGGGACATATAGTTACGCCAAGAGGAATCAAGGCTAATCCTAAGAAAATTGAAGCTGTGGAGCGGATGAACTCCCCAAAATCTAGGAAGGAGGTTCAAAGTTTGACAGGCAAGTTGGATGCGCTAACAAGGTTCTCGTCAAAAGCCTCGAAGCAGTTATTACCATTTTTACAGACTCTCAAGAATTCATTGAAAAAGTCAGACTTCAGGTGGACTGAGTAGGCCGAAAAGGCTTTCATCGAGATGAAGACGCTCCTAAGGGAGCTGCCTACGTTGAATGCGCCTATAGCGGGGGAGACGTTGATGTTGTATCTTGCGACTTCAAAGGAGGCTATTAGTTCCGTTCTCGTCGCAGATAGGGGGCAGGTGTGTCTCATATTGGGACTTGAAATAGGTGCTGAATGTAATATTTATTGTGCATTTTCCATTATTTTGGCGCAGGTACAAATGCCTGTGTATTTTGTCAGCAAAGCACTTAGTGGCAGCGAGGTTAACTACCCACCCATTGAAAAACAGGTGTATGCGCTAGTACACATAGCTTAGTGGCTGTGCATGTAGTTCTAGGCATATCCAACAGTGGTGTTAACTGACCAACCAATAAGACAGGTATAAGTCGTGGTACGCTCATCTTAATATCTTATTTACACAATTTATAAGACGCTAAATACGCGCTTGAATTAATTGTGACTTACTGACGGCGTGTGATAACAGGTGTTGTACAAGCTTGAGGTTTCGGGTCGATTGTCTAAGTGGGCCATTGAATTGGGATATCATAAAATGAATTATTCCCCGTGCACGGCGGTAAAAGGGCCAGATATTTGCGGATTATTTGGCTGAATCACAACAGGAGAAGTAGAGGCACTCGCGAAAGGTACCACAATAGGTCATGATGAGAGTCAGATATGGGAATTATATACAGATGGTGCTTATGGACCCGAATGCACGGGCGCCGAATTGGTCCTCACAGGTCCTGATGGAGAGGAGCACACTTATGCACTCCGATTCACATTTGCAGCGACTAACAACGAGTCTGAGTATGAAGCATTACTATCCGAGATGCGTATAGTGCAACAACTTGAAATAAATCACTTGGACGCATATGTGGACTCATAGTTGGTCGGTAACCAGGTCAATGGGTCTTTCGGGGTGCATGAAGCCTCTATACAGCGATACATGGAACTAGTGCAAAAATTGGCAAATGAATTCAATGTTTTTAGGTTAACGCACGTACCTAGGGGGCAAAACAAGAAAGCATACGTGCTTAGTAAGTTGGCCGCCCTGGCCTTCGATTCTGCGCAAGAATGTATGGGTTGAAGTGCTAACAGAAAAATCCATTAATGAGAAATTAACTGTTGCACCCATCGAGGAGGAAAACCCAAATTGGATGGCACTGAGGGAGAACTTCCAGCACACGAAAAGGATGCACAAAAGATTCGCATGAAGGCCTCCATGTAAGCGTTAATTGAAGGTGTCTTATATAAGAAATCTTATTTAGGGCCAAGCCTATTGTGCATTGGACCTAATCAGGCTAAGGAGATGCTCTGAGAAATTCATGAGGGCTCTTGTGCCCTACACTCAGGATACAGAACTATCGCTGCAAAAGAGATGCGCATACCATCCACAGTGATGCAACAAAACTGTAAGGACATGCCATTCATGTCAACAACATGCATCGATAAGTCGAGCACCATGATATACTATGATACCAATAACGGTAGCATGGCTCAGTAAATGGGCCATCGACATTGTCGGTCCAATCACTGCTTGCTCAGGTACACATAAAATAATGTATTTGTGTAATACTTTGCAATATATGCCCTTTAACAGTATTTACATTATCATTGCTTGCTTAGGAGGAATAAAATTCTTGGTGGTAATAATCGATTACTTCACTAAGTGGGTAGAGGCAAAGGCATTGGCAATAATTACTAGTAGGTACATTCGAAACTTCTTTTGGGAAGATATTGTGTGCAGGTTTGGTATCCCCAATGAAATTTTCAGCGACAATGGTACTTAGTTTAAAGGCGAGCCTTTCAGGACCTGGTGTCAAGAACTGAATATCAAGCAGTCATTTACTTCAGTCGCTCACCCGCAGGCCAATGGAGAATGTGAAGTAACAAACTGAGATATCGTGAGAGGAATAAAGGCGCATCTGGGCTTGTATGGAAAAGAGTGGGTTGATGAGCTCCAGAGAATTTTTTTGGCCGCATCGCACTACGAATAAAAATAGCACAGGAGAAACACCGTTTAGCTTGGTTTATGGAACGAAAGCAGTAATCCCCGCTGGACTAATGGTTCCGACAAAGCGCATACGTGGCTTCGATGAGTCAAGTAATGATGAAGGCTTGCGCGCTAATCTAGACATGCTAGAAGAGCGCAGAGAGATAGCTTCCATATGCGAAGCGGCCAATAAGCAGAAAATCTCAAAATATTATGATAAGCGTGTGAAGCCTATGTCATTTAGAATTGGGGATTACGTATGGCACAACAATGAGGCAAGTTGAGCAGTAGATACTGGAAAGCTAGGGCGCAAATGGGAAGGTCCTTATGAAGTTATTGTCACAAGTGCAAGAGGATCTTATATCCTGGCAAGAGTTAATGGAGAACGAGTACCTCGTACTTGACATGCAACCGATTTGAAAAGATGTCACATATAATTGTCAGGCTGCATCACTAGGGATTGATCACCCCACCTTTTTTAAGCACTTGCATTTTTTTAGTTTACTTAAAATGTTGCTTTGTTTACTTATAAGACAATTCGTATTTCTTTCATGGTTGCAATAAATTTTCATTTGGATATGACTTGAGAATTTGATTTATTTTCTAATAAATAAATTTAATTTTTTGAATAGAAGTGTTTGGTTACATTTCGAAGCACAATATGATAGCAATTACATGCATCCTGCCTCCTTAAGGGATGATCTCTAGCTCACTACAACAAAAGTGCTCCTATAGTTTGGTCCTATAATGTCACTTTATAGGACCTTTGCATTTGATAGGACCTACCAATAGGGACTGTGTCTAACGCGGTCGTATAAACTATAGAAACTAAAAAGTGTCCTAAAAGGTAATAAAATTATGAAACCAATGATCATGTCGTATAATATAATTAACAACCACAAAGAATGGTCCTTAAAATACATATTAGGAGACATTTTTTGAAATTGAGACATACATAAGGCGTTCCAAAAAGTAAAAATAGATGACATAAGTACCAACAAAAGTGTCCTAATAAAAATTTATAATTCGCAAGAGTAAAAAAATGGTCCTATTGTAAAAAAATAGTACATTAGTATCAGTAAATAGAGTCCTAATCTAACGATGTACTATTATAGTACCAAGGAAAAAAGTCCTAATATGCACAAATGTTACTTTAGTACCACATAAATGGTCCTAATAAAATTATTTTTAAGGATAGTACCACTAAAAGAAGTCCAAATATAAATATTTGAAACCTTAAAACTATAAAATGGGTCCTAATATATAAATATATGATACTTTAGTACCATATAAAGGGTCCTAATACACTACAAAAAAATTGGTCTTTTAGAACCTGCTGAAAGGTCCTATTATGTACCCTGATAGGACCTTTAGGCTGAAAGGACCCTTATTTTAAGTGACCTCCCACACCCCTGTCCCAATAGGGTTTTGTGAGTCCTAATTACGAAGGGTTCTATTAACCTATTAGGACGCCATTTATGGTCTTATAATCGAATTTCTAAATCCTAAAAGATTTAAGGACTTTATTAAAAGTGTCATAAAAACATATTAGGATCCTTAAAAAGGGTCCTAATATCTGAAAAAAGTTAATGGAACCCATGAATGAGGGTTCTAATATGTTCATGGAACCCTTCTTCTATTAGGACATGGGTCTGGGAGGACTTTAAAATTAAGGGTCCAATAAAGGTATATTATAGGACCTTTCAGTGGGTTCTAAAAGGCCTTTTTTCTTATAGTGTAGGGTCCTATTAACATAATAGAATCCTTAAAAAATGGACCTATTATCCCTAATATGTTATGGAAACCTTTTTAGGGTCTTATAAGATCCTCTATTAGGATCTACTCTAAAGTGTCCTATGAAAATATATGATTATGAGACCTACTCTAAAAGCGTATCTCATAATAGGACCCTACTCTAAAAGCGTACCTCATAATAGGACTATACTCTAAAGTGTATGTCATAATAGTACCCTAAATATTGTCTGGTCCTATGGAAGTAGCATTTAGGACTATATTTTACTAGGTCCCAGGAAAAAAGGTTCTATAAGTGGACTTTTGTTGTAGTGGCTCCCGCGTGGCAGAAGCCTATTTGGTTAAAAGGCTAGATTTTAGGGTGGATAACATGCATTGGTTTGTCTAGACCAACACACTCTCACAGACTAGAAGACTGCAAGTCATGACTCTAAACGACAAGCATTGGGGTTGCTTGCCCACTAACCTAAGTGTTGGTTCACTTGGAAGACTCTAGATATTTTACTTAGTAATGCAATGAAAAGCATCGACTATGTGCACAATAGTATGGCATCGGTTAGTATTATTAAATTTGAAGTATAAACGAGTATACATTGGTTTGTATGCAAATAACAAATTAAGTTTTAAGAACTTAATACGCCTAGTGACGTGAACAATATAATAAGAAAATATTGGATTACTTTACTAATTAAAACAAAAGATGCAATGCATAGTATTGACTACATTATACTATTGCAAAAGATGCATGAAGCACAAAAGTTGAACTGGCACGCAGGCCATTACAATTACAATGATATTAAAATCTAAACTACGTGGCTTATCAGTAATGTTGCCCTACACTAATGGTAACAATCATTCAAACCCTCGCACGCAGCGATCAGGTGGATTACTCCATGTAAACAGAAAATGAAAAAACTAAACTAGGGTGGGGGCACACCCATCGTGTTAAAA
Source organism: Rutidosis leptorrhynchoides (assembly GCF_046630445.1). Lineage (NCBI taxonomy): Eukaryota > Viridiplantae > Streptophyta > Magnoliopsida > Asterales > Asteraceae > Rutidosis > Rutidosis leptorrhynchoides. The sequence continues at coordinate 114,033,773 of NC_092336.1, forward strand.
GCACCTCATGAAGTACACTAATAATGAGTGCACCCCCAGGAGTAGTGAGCGTAATGGGTTAAAAGCAAAGTATGCTCATGGCGCACCCAGACCCCCACACTCCATGTAAAAAACTTTGCAGGATGCCATACCAAGCACATCCTGCAACCCCCCACACTGCGAGCAGCAATTCGCAAACTTATAACTTCATCTTCACATGATCCTGCACTGAAATTGCAGGATCAGAAATGGCATCCACAAGGGTTTGAATGGAAATACTTTCCAGCGCTTTGCTGGATTCACAACTCTCTCATAAGCATTGTCTTCAAGCGGGTCAACGATGATTTGAGGAACAACAGCGGGAACTTTAATATTTTTCGAGATTAGATCCCAGAACCTCACCTGCTCGAGCACCTTGGCAGCTTTGAGAGCTTTTGTGTAAAGCTCTATCACAATGGAAGTGCCAAGGGCGTGGGTTGCAATGGTAGGAAGCGAGGCATATAGATCTATATAGTTCTGTTGCATGACTTCGTGGCCTGCAATGGCTTCATTAACCTGGGTAGTAAGATCGTTTTTCTCGAAAGTTAACAAATCAAGATTGGAGTTAGCAACAACAAGCTCCTCCCTCAGTACCCTGTTCTCCTCCTCAAAGTCCACCTGCAAAGACAACAAATCAACTTTGTCTTTCTTCAAATACTCAACAGTGGCCTCAGCTATTTTCAGCACGTCATTGGCGGCTTTTAACTGCGTTTTAAGAAGCTGCACTCTTTTCTGTAGCTTCCCAGATAAATGAAGGTTAGCACGATGAGTGCACTCGATACTTAGCTTGTCACAATCCCTCGCCCAAGTCAAGAACGACAACAGCATGTCAAAGTTCAAGTTTTGATCATTTTCTCCAATTCTTTCCTAATACCAGTGGGAGCACACCCCTGCATGTAGAGATTTTGCTCAAGTGCAGCGCGCTTAGAAACATTTAACATTGTGGATAAGTTATCCACGTGTATGTCAACATATTAGTTGTTATTTGGTATTGGCACCCGAGTAGAAGGAGTAGCGTTGGCTCGGTTGGTAGCAGGGGTTGAAGAAGATGGAGCAATAATGGCAAGAGGAACTGGAGTTATTGGTTGAGCATTAGCACTTGGGGGTGCAGGAACCACAGGGGGTACACGTGCAACAGATGGAGTAGCAGCAGTAATAGGAGGCTCCACGTCTTCATCAATATGAACAACCTTGAACAAAATACCACAATCATACATGCGCAAAATAAGTGTATCAACTTTGGAAAAATAAATTAAGTTGTATTGTACCTTCGGATGAACTCGCAGCTTTGTTCTTCTTGGTGGGTGGATTGAGGCGCACAGATGACCTACGCTTCGAAGTAGCCTCATCTACTACCTCCTCACTATTCATGGCTTCAACGTCTTTCATGCTAACATCCTGTTTAACAGTTTCTTTCTTGATAGTGTAACCCTTGAAATCATCATCCATCAGAATATCATGAGCATTCATCACTGCAAAAATAGCGTGCAAAGGTTAGCATGCACCTAAGTAAATCATTAATTAAGTGATTTAGGAAAATATAGAATATACCCTTTCCTCTAAGAATGATGACTGGATTAGTGCCAACATACTAGGGATGGCAATGGATCGGATATGGATTGGGTGAGCCTATATCCATATCCATATCCATTTAATTTTTAAAATCCATATTTATATCCATATCCATTTAAATATATTTCATCCATCCATATCCATATCCGTTGGATGAAGCGGGTAAACGGATGTCCGTTGGATGTTAAGTTTTTTCAAAAATATTTCTATTATAAAGTGAAATCATCAAAGTATCCTTAACAAAGATATGTAATACATACAAGATATACGAATTTAATACTATTCGCATAGTTTTATCTTTACAATCTATATTTTCGATAATATTTTAGTAGTTTATAGTGTACATATATAAGGATATTTAAATGTAAATGCATATATTTAGGTAAATATGGATATATTTACATGTTTATATGTATTTCGGATGGTAAATGGATATATCCATGGATGAGAAATTATCATCCATACCCGATCCACTAATTTTTCACATCATCCATATCCATATCCATATCCATATCCATTTATCATCCATTTAGATCATCCATATCCATATATATGGATCGGATCGGATGGATATCCGCTGGATCGGACATCCATTGCCATCCCTACAACATACGGTCAATACGATGAAATGCTAGTAAGAAATAAAACTTCGTTTAGATAAATGCGAAGTTAAGCTTTTCACCGGAGCAGAGGTAAAACAATTCTTGCTCAGCCTGGTCCATGGGAGGGGGTCTATTCAAAGAAGTGTTCGAACTGATATGCAATCGAAGAGAGTTGGAAAATTCAGGAGGGACAAACTTGTTGTTAAAAAGTAAAAGGGATCTTTCCAGGAGTTTTGAAGACCTTTTTTTTACCAGCAGTGAATGAAACTCGATCTAAGAAACCATACTAATCATGCTCACTTAATTGGTTACGAAAGATGTTTTAAAAAATGATTGAAGAAGGTTCACGATTATTAGCCCTACACCACATCTCAAACATAGATAAACGAGCGGCACTGTAGGGGTGAAGTTGACCTAACTCAATGTTGTACGCTGATAGAACTCTCATGAAGAAATTAGTTGGAGGGATGCGAATGTTTCCAACTTTAAGGGTTTGATCGTAGACGACAATCATATCTGGGGGTGGTTTGTAGGCTCGTTCGTTTGATTTTGGGGGTGTAGGGTTAAAATCGATAATTTGTGGGTGCCATTAAGCTATACATTTAATGGACTCTTGGTCAAGGGTTGAAGAAATTGAATGAACGTGAAATACGGTAGTGCTGGCGAAAGAAGATGCCATGATTATGAGATTAAAGGTGAAGATTAAATTGGCCTGTGCGATTGATTGTGTGGTGGCCGGAACTGGATCGGAGGAATTGGGAGCGAAGATGAAAAAGAAATTAATTTGAATTGTTTACCCCAAATGGAAACGAAGAGGTCCTATTTATCCTGGGAACAGTTAGGGCTCCAAAAACGAGTAATTCAAGATGCACAGTACACGTGTGATAATGCTAAAAACGAACATATACTTCATAGCATTATCCTTCAAGAAAGACAAGCTTTTAGTTGCAATTGTTCTATTTTCAAGTAATTATCGTTTATATAATAAAAGGTGAAGACAAAAGACAGATTCGACGATTTGAAGATGCAAACGACCAAAACGCTAAAAAGTACAAAGTACAATCCAAGTGGTTCAATTTATTGATGAGAAACGTCTAAAGATTACAAAAGTACAAGTCGCAAAACGCAAAGTACAAGATATTAAATCGTACGAAAAGGCGTTCGAAAATCCGGAACTGAGACATGAACCAACTATCAACGCGCGAGTCAACGGAGCTAAAATTACAAGTCAACGATGCACAAGAATATAATATAATATAATATATATATATATATAATTATATAAAATTATATATATTATATTATATATTAAATAAAAGCAAGCCGCCCATGTTTTAAACTCAATATGGTGTGATCCAGCTGGCCATGCGATCGCATGGCCTGGAAGAACAAACTCCATGCGATCGCATGGAGTCCTGTAGCTGCCCAAGTCCTATAAATAGCAACGTTTTCGGCCGAATTATGTACACCTTTTTCTACTTCAATCTCTCAATCTATATTTATATTTATAATTTTAATTCTAATATTAAGTTAATAATAATAATAAGGTTATAGTATCGAATGTTTTAAGGTTTTGTAAGTCAAAACTCTGTCCGTGTAACACTACGCGATTAATACTCATTGTAAGTTATGTTCAACCTTTTTAAAATAATGTCTCGTAGCTAAGTTATTATTATGCTTATTTAAGCCGAAGTAATCGTGATGTTAGACTAAATATTAAGACGGGGTTATTGGGCTTTGGACCATAATTGGGGTTTGGACAAAAGACCGACACTTGTGGAAATTGGACTATGGGCTATTAATGGGCTTTATATTTGTTTAACTGAATGATAGTTCGTTAATTTAATATAGAGAATTACAATTTAACATATCTATAAATAACCACATACACTCGATCGGATATGATAGGCGGGATATTTATAAATACTAATAATCGTTCATTTGACCGGACACGGGAATGGATTAATAGTCAAGGGACTCATTAAAACAGGGGTGGATTTAATACAAGGAAAATTGGTATAATTGTTAACAACGTATTAAAACCTTGGGTTACACATAGTCGATAACTAGGTGTAATCATTAACAAAGTATTAAGACCTTCTTACAGTTTAAATCCCCAATTAGTTGGAATATTTTACTTCGGGTATAAGGGTAATTTGACGACGACACTCGCACTTTATATTTATGACCGATGGACTATTATGGACAAAAACCAGATGGACGTATCAAATAAACCAGGATAAAGGACAATTAACCCTTGGTAATAAATTAAAATCAACACGTCAAATATCATGATTACAGAAGTTTAAATAAGCATAATTCCTTTATTTTATATCTCATCGCACTTTTAATTATCGTCATTTACTTTAAGCTTTAAATTAAGTTATATTTTGCATTAGGTTTTAATTGTGATATAAGATTTAAAATTGACAAACCGGTCATTAAACGGTAAAAACCCCCCTTTTATAATAATAATACTACTTATATATATATATATATATATATATATATATATATATATATATATATATATATATATATATATATATACACACAAATATAGTTTAAAATTAATATAGCATTAAACTTAGCCAGCTCTCTGTGGAACGAACCAGACTTACTAAAAACTACATTACTCTACGATTAGGTACACTGCCTATAAGTTTTGTAGCAAGGTTTAGGTATATCCATTCTATAAATAAATAAATAATTTGTGTTAATTGTATCGTATTTAATAGTATTTCGTAATAAAATTAATAGTATTTCGTACTACCCTTCGCACACATCAAGTATTTTTGGCGCCGCTGCCGGGGAATACGAAAGAGAAACGCTATATATAAAAAATTAGTTTTTAAGCTATTTTTGTAAAAATATAATTTTATATAAGTTTTAAAATATAAAAACATCAAAAATATAAATATCTATATTTTTAAGTGTTTAAATTAAAAAGTTTTTATTTTTTTAAGTTACAAAAAAAACTAATAAGTAATTTTTAAAATATAAGTTTTAATTAAATTATATTTTCTATAAAATAAAAATAGAAAATAGAAATCAGAAAAAGAGTAAAAAAAACAAACGGAACCTGCAATTTTTGAGTCTGCAACATTTTTGAGTGTGCATGCCATGCGATCGCATGGCTGCACTGCTTCAAACTCATGCGACCGCATGAGAAGGCCTGACAGGTTCTGATCCTTAGTCGTACATTAGGGTTTGTGTTTAATAATAATTATTATTAATTAATTAGTAATTAGGGTTTATATTTAATAATAATTAGTTTTAGTTTATTTAATTTGGTATTTTTAAATTTTAATTAGTTTTATTAATTATAGATTAATACTTTTATAAAATAATATTTTTATAAAAATAATATTTTTATAAAAATTGTATTTTTATAACTTTAAGTTTTATTTTTATATTTTGTATCTTTTTAATCGTTTAATCGTAATTTATATTTTTATCATTCGTAATTAGTTTTAAGATTAGTTTTTGCCATAGTTATTTTATATTTCTAGATTTTTATGCTTTGCCATAAAATCCCTTAAGTGCTTTTTCTTTAGATTAAGATTTAGGCGCTTTAGAATTTTGCGACGCAGTTTTCAAGACTTTAGTGCCTTTTTAAGTAATTGCCGTTTTTGATTTAGAATTCCTTTAAAGCTTTAATACCTTTAGACGCAAGTTTTAATTTTTTGTTTTTAGACTTTTAAGTTTCGATGCTTTACGTTCTTATTATTATTTTTCGACTTTTATTTTTCGACGTTTATTTTTCGACTTTTTATTCTTCTGCGTTTGTTTTTCGAATTCTTATTTTTCGACGCGCTTTTTCTTTTTCATTTCTACGCTCTAGTTTTTAGGACATAGATTTTTATCTTCTTCAAAATTTCGGCGAAAAATTATTTTAAGCGATTAAATTGATAGACATTCAAAATTTTCTGATTCGTAGTAACAGTTGGATTTGTTAGTGGCGAGTTGTGGGCTTCCGGGGTCCTGGCTACCTGCTGCATCTATTGGCTACTCGAAACGTGAGCAAAATTAGAAAAGTCTATTAACTTGATAACTTATATAATTTTTATCTTTATAACCAATAGGATATTCTGTGAATGCACCGAGCAAAACGTTCACCACCTTTCATAGGTTCACCACCTGTAACTCGATCAAGACATCCAGCCAATATTGTCGCCGTTGATTTTTCTTTAGAATCATCATCTAGTCGACCGAGTACTCCAATTCAAATTTCCGATAATCCATTTTTTGAACCCGACCTCACAATTGAGAACCCGGAGGATATTCAAGGACAATTCAGAGATCCTGAACCACTAATCAATCCTCCGGAACCACAAATCATACAACCAGAGATTGTCGAGGAAGAAACCATTAAATCAGAATCCTCTAGTGATTCAGATTCAACAAATTCAATCATGGAAAATCAGGAACCTCTAAGTATGGAAGACCGAAAGAGAGCTACACGCATGGGCCAAGGTCATGCCATTACTCAACCAGAAATTAATGCGCCAGATTATGAAATCAAGGGACAAATCCTACACATGGTAACTAATCAATGCCAATTTAGTGGTACGCCAAAGGAAGATCCAAACGAACATCTTGGTACCTTTAATAGGATATGTACTCTATTTAAAATCAGAGAAGTTGAGGATGAACATATCTATCTCATGTTATTTCCCTGGACTTTAAAGGGAGAAGCCAAAGATTGGTTAGAATAGTTACCTGAAGGAGCTATTGATACATGGGATGTCTTAGTTGAAAATTTTCTTAAAAGATTCTTTCCGGCATCTAAAGTTGAGAGACTTCAAGGAGAAATTGTTACGTTCGTGCAAAATCCAAATGAAACATTATATGAGGTGTGGACAAGATTCGGAAAATTGTTAAGAGGATGTCCTCAGCACGGTTTAGACACTTATCAAATAGTACAAATATTCTACCAAGGATGCGACGATGCTACACGAAAAGACATCGACACAGCAGCTGGTGGTTCCATTATGAAGAAAACCGCAACTGAAGCTCACAAAATTATTGATAATACTGCCTCCCACTCACATGAGTGGCATCAAGAAAAAGATATTCTTCGTTGATCTAAAGCAACTAGAGCCGATTCTAGCCATGACTTTGATTCCATTTCTGCAAAGTTAGATGCTTTCGAGAGACGAATGGAAAAGATAACTAAAGATATTCATGCAATACGAATTAGTTGTGAGCAGTGTGGAGGACCACATTTGACAAAAGATTGTCTCAGTATTGAACAAACAATGGAACAAAGAGAGAATGTTTCGTACATGAACCAAAGGCCTGGAAATAATTATCAAAATAATTATCAATTGCCAAGACCAAACTACAATCAAAATCAGAATTATAACCGAAATGTTCCATACAACAACCAACAAGGTCCTAGCAATAAACAAGTATCTAACAATACTTACAACCAGCAAAGACCTATTTTTCCCAATAAACCACCACAAACCGATGATAAAAAGCCAAATTTAGAAGACATGATGTCGAAGCTAATTGAATCTCAAATGCAATTTTTCACATCTCAGAAACAAACTAATGAACAAAATGCTCAAGCATTTAGAAATCAACAAGCTTCTATTCAAAATCTTAAACAAGAAGTGTGCAACCTAGCAAGGTTAATAGGTGAAAGAAAACCGGGGAGTTTACCTAGCGACATAAATGCTAACCCCCGAAATGAAACAGCTAAAGCCATTACCACAAGAAGTGGTATTACACTTAAACCACCTGAAATACCTGTAATTTTTGATGACTCTATTCCTACCACACAGGCACCACAATCTGAGCAAGAAATGGAAAAAGAACCGGTAGTTGAAAAGGTTAATGAAGATAACACAGTTAAGGCTAAACCTTATGTTAAACCATACCAACCACCACTTCCTTACCCGAGTAAAATGAGAAAAGAAAGACTTGAAGCCGAGCAATCCAAATTCTTGGATATATTTAAACAAATAAATGTAAATCTTCCTTTCATTGATGTGATTTCAGGAATGCCAAGATATGCTAAATTCCTGAAAGATCTAATCAAAAATAGAAAGAAAATGGAAGAACTCTCAGCTGTTACAATGAATGCTAATTATTCTGCAGTGCTGTTGAATAAAATACCGGAAAGACTTTCTGATCCAGGAAGTTTCACAATTCCACGTTTTCTGGGTAGTCTAAATTCAATAGAAGCATTGGTAGACTTAGGTGCTAGTATAAATTTAATGCTATATTCACTATACACTAAACTAGACCTTGGAGAATTGAAACCAACATGAATAAGCATACAATTAGCCGATCGATCAGTAAAATATCCTAGAGGGATAATGGAGAACATGCTAGTTAAAATTGGTACTTTAGTATTTCCAGTAGACTTTGTTATTCTAGACATGGAAGAAGATTCTCGAGTTCCTCTTATATTAGGAAGACCATTCTTAAACACAACTAAAGCAATAACAGACGTGTTTGGTAAGAAACTGACCCTAAGTATAGAAGACGAGAGTGTTACCTTTTCCGTTGATAGAGCCATGCAACAACTGCAATCTACAGATGATACATGTTATTATGTTCAAACCATAGATTCACAAGAAGAATTGTTATAAGAATTTCCAGAATTACAAGGAACAGGAGAATGTTCTTTAGGAGAAGGAACTGAACCAATTGATGAAGCTGAAATATTAGCTACACTTATAGTTAATGAGTACGAACCAACAACAGAAGAACTTCAAGTGCTGAAAGAGGAAGACAGATATCGATACAAATCATCGATAGAAGAACCACCAATATTAGAGTTAAAGCCACTTCCAAACCTTTTGGAATACGCTTATTTACATGGTGAATCATAATTACCTGCAATAATCTCGTCTTCTCTTACAAAAAATGAAAAATCTCGACTCATTTCTGTGCTAAAAGCTCGTAAACCAGCTATTGCATGGAAGATTCATGACATTAAAGGCATAAGTCCTTCTTATTGTACACACAAAATCCTTATGGAAGAAGGTCATAAAACATATGTGCAACGCCAACGAAGACTAAATCCTAATATGCAAGATGTTGTTAAGAAGGAAATTATTAAACTGCTCGATGCAGGTTTAATTTATCCAATCTCTGATAGTCCATGGTTAAGCCCAGTTCAATGTATACCTATGAAGGGTGGCATGACTGTCATCACAAATGAAAAAGATGAGCTTATTTCTACTAGGACTGTAACGGGATAGCGTGTTTGTATTGATTATAGAAAACTAAATGACGCCACCAGAAAAGATCACTTTCCCTTACCTTTCATTGATCAAATGTTGGAAAGGTTAGCTGGGAATAGTTACTATTGTTTTCCTGATGGTTTCTCCTGATACTTTCAAATTCCAATCGCACCTGAGGACCAAGAGAAAACCACGTTCACGTGCCCTTATGGTACTTTTGCTTACAAACGCATGCCATTTGGACTTTGCAACGCCCCTGCAACTTTTCAAAGGTGCATGATGGCGATTTTTCACGACATGATAGAAGAATGCATGGAAGTTTTCATGGATGACTTTTCAGTCTTCAGTAATACTTTTGAAACATGTCTAGTTAATCTTGAACAAATGCTTATTAGAAGCGAGAAATCAAATCTAGTACTTAATTGGGAGAAATGCCATTTCATGGTTAGAGAAGGCATCGTTCTTGGTCATAAAATTTCAAAGGAAGGAATTGAAGTGGATAGAGCTAAAGTAGATGTAACTGCTAAACTTCCACATCCGACCAATGTTAGAGGAGTTAGGAGTTTTCTAGAGCATGCCGGTTTTTACCGACGTTTCATAAAAGACTTTTCTAAAATTGCCACTCCTATGAATAAACTACTTGAAAAAGATGCTCCATTCATCTTTTCGAATGAATGCATCAAATCTTTTAATATTCTTAAAGAAAAACTCACTAATGCGCCGATCATGATAACTCCAAATTGGAATCTACCATTTGAACTCATGTGTGATGCAAGTGATTTTGCAATGGGAGCCGTTTTTGGTCAAAGAATTGAAAAATGATTTCAACCTATTTATTACGCTAGTAAGACGTTACAAGGAGCATAAACGAATTACAAAACTACTGAAAAAGAACTCCTTGCTATTGTCTTTGCTTTTGACAAATTTCATTCATATCTCGTTCTAGCAAAAACGGTGGTCTATACCGACCATTCTGCTCTTAGATACTTATTTTCAAAACAAGATGCCAAACCACGATTAATCCATTGGATCTTACTCTTACAAGAGTTTGATATTGAAATTCGAGACAAAAAGGGAGCAGAAAATCTCGCCACTGATCATCTTTCTCTCCTTGAAAATCCTGAATTAGAAGTTCTAAATGAATTGGCCATACAAGACAACTTTCCTGATGAATATCTTTTGAAAATCGATTATAGTGAAATTCCATGGTTTGCAGACTTTGCAAACTACTTAGTATGTGGATTCCTTGAAAAAGGGTTGTCGGTCCAAAAATGAAAGAAATTCTTTAGTGATATAAAACACTATTTTTGGGAGGATCCGCATTTGTTTAAGAGATGTCCCGATGGAATAATCCGCCGATGTGTAATCAGGGATGAAGCTAGTCAAATATTAAACCATTGTCACACAGGACCAACAGGAGGGCATTATGGGCCTCAACTCACAGTAAGAAAAGTCTACGATGCTGGATTCTATTGGCCTACAATTTTCAAAGATGCACACCTTCTTTGTAAATCCTGTGATGCACGTCAAAGGGCGAGAAAAATAAGTCAACGTGATGAAATGCCACAAAATGTCATTCAAGATGTGAAGTATTTGACTTTTGAGGTACTGACTTTATGGGTTCATTTCCAAAATCTTATAATAATCTCTATATTCTCGTTGCCATTGATTATGTATCTAAATGGGCGGAAGAAGAAGCTCTCCCAACTAATGATGCACGAGTTATAGTCAACTTCTTAAAACGTCTTTTTGCTAGGTTTGGGACACCGAAAGCTTTAATAAGTGATCGGGGTACTCATTTTTGTAATAATCAACTTGAGAAAGTTCTCAAAAGATATGGAGTAACTCATAAAATCTCAACCTTTTATCATCCACAAACAAGTGGACAAGTTGAAAATACCAACCGAGCTTTAAAACGTATTCTAGAAAAATCTGTAGGATCAAATCTGAAGGAATGGTCCATGAAATTGGAGGATGCACTCTGGGCTTATAAAACAGCCTACAAAACTCCAATTGGCACCACACCTTTTAAACTCGTTTACGGAAAAGCATGTCACCTTCCAGTAGAAATTGAGCACAAAACATTTTGGGCTTTGAAGACATGTAATCTTGATTTGCATGAAGCTGGATGTCTACGATTAAGTCAACTAAACGAATTAGAAGAATTAAGACATGATGCATATGAAGATTCGTTAATCTATAAGGAAAGAACAAAGAAATGGCATGATAAAAGAATCAGAAGTTCAAAAGAATTTAAGGAAGGAGACATAGTTCTTCTTTTCAATTCACGATTCAAGCTATTTCCTGAAAAATTGAAATCAAGATGGTCTGGACTATCATAGTCAAAAGAGTTTTCCCATATGGAATAATAGAATTGATAAATTCAAACGGAATTGAATTTAATGTCAATGGTCACAGAGTTAAATATTACATACATGATCCGATGGAAGTTGATAATGAAGTTAATCACAAGTTCGACACCACAGCTAACTAAGTGTGGGGAGATTCAAATGTTTTAAAGGATAATATAATGCTGTCTAGAGTTAGATTTTCTGTTTTCGTGTAGTTCTCGAGAATGGAATCCGAATGGTCTTTCTCTAGCAGACCCTAAAGAACTAGTCTTCTCCCTCCATTCTGAATTTTTGTGTTTTTAGGTTTTACGAGATAAAGAATTCCTTTGATTTGAACCATGGTCTACTACTACATGCTATGATTACTAAACGTAATAATGACACCTTCCCAAGTGAACTGGTATCATTCATAAGAGGTAAAATGAACAAAGTAAGGAAAGAACTCAGAAAAGATCATAATAAGACAAATTTTGGAAAGGAAAATCAAAATCCACAGCAAAAAGAAGAGCACGACACCTTGAAAGATTTCATAAATAGGGAAAATGGTCACACGAAGGGAAATGTTCGAACAATCAAACACATTCCAATACCGAGTTCGTTACTTTATGCAGAGAAGGACCGTTCATATGTTTAGAAGAAAAATTATTGAAAAATCAAGGTTACGCTTATGTAGCAATGGAAAACCAAATCGAATGACTCTCCTATGAGTCGACTAAAGCAAGTCTCTGAGAATTCTATCTCACTGGTAAGTATGTACAGTTTTTATTTTTATTTAATGATTTTAACCTTTTGATAATAAACGCTGAATCGTTCGCTATAAAGTATTAAATTGATATTCAATAAAATTAGGTATAATAAACCCAAATTATTGATATCATACAAAAATTTAATGCATCACTGTGAAATTTACCGTTTATTCATAATGTATAAATATCTTAAATCAATCAATTCAAAATATTTCAGAAATTCGTCAGGAGTACAACTAGGTAATATAGCCAAAATTACTTTACCCAAAAGAGGGACGTATATTTTTGTTAATATTTGATTGATTAAAGTGGGATAAAAGACCAAAAAGATTTTTATTTTTACCTTATTTTCTAAATTAATATATAACTATATTATTTTAAATGTAAGTTTGAAAAATTAATAATATTTATATAAAATTTTATTGCATTTTAAATTTTAGTTTGGTGTGAATTTAAAAACAAAATGTACTTTGTTTCATTAAGTTAAAAATTTGATATTTAAAATTCGTCGTGAGTTAAAGACTAGGTTGTGGAACCGTAATTGCTTTACCCGAGGGCGGGACGAGAAATTTTGTTATCATTATTTTTAATCTTATTGATTTAAAGTATGCCAAAAACATTTAAAAAATCTAAAAATCTTTGCTTATAAAACAATCGCTTTAAAAACTTCGAATTTTAAATTTTGTTGAAGGACGAACTAGGTAAACGTACCGAAACGACCTCAATCTAAATAAAAAGGAAAATAAAATTTTAAATTAATTAATTGATTATTTTATAAGTTAAAGGTTTTATAAAAAAAAAATTACTAGACCCCATGTGATCGCATGGGTTTCCACTAAAAAACCATGCGATCGCATGGTTAGCAAAATCTGGACAGATTAAAAATTCCCAGCAACTGCTTCTGTCTCCATTATTCACACACACATATCCACGAACAAACACATACAAATTCACCTAAAATCATCATTTTCAACCAAAATTCATGAAATTTGTCACTACAATCCGCTAAAAACATGCCTTTCTTCGGATTTGGGAGTAAAAAGGTAAAAATTTCACCCCTAAAACTCTTAAATTTCCTAATTTTTGTGATAATTACAATTTTTTACCTAATTTAATTTTGATGATTTCTAGCCTAATTAGAGTTACATTGTTAGTATATTATGCTTGTATAACCTAGATTGATGCTATTTGTCATGATTTGAAGCCTTAAACTTCAAAATTTTTAGAAATCTAGGGTTTGTGTTCTTGAGCATTTTGGGGCTTTTTGATATAAACAAGTTAAGGCCAATTTTTGCTATGAATTATTACTAAATTAAGTAGTGTAACATGTTTAGGTTGCTAAATGATCCAAACTTTGATCCTAAACATGATTTTTGAGCATAGAAGTGGACTTTTTAAGTCTAAAATTCACGAACTTGATTAATTTGATATGAATGCCATTTGAAACTTGTTTAATTGCTAATAATGATTATTTTGACATGTTATTTAAGTTAAATGCTTATGAACATTATGTACATTTTCATAAATGCTTATTTGAAAAATTGTAGAATTGATAAAAATATGAAAATGTGTATAAGTTTAATATGAATTAAGCATGTTATTGAAATTGTGTTAAGTTGTTATTCTGCTAACACTAATGCATATTTGGATGCACAAATTTTGTGTTTAATGTGTTTTGCAAAGAAATACAGATACTGACAGTGCATCATCGTCTAGACAAGCTGATCAAGAGCCACAGCAAGAACCATAGCCAGAGATGCAACTGGAACTACAACAACAAGAACAACACCAACATTATGATCAACATTTACCATATCATGAGCCGGAACAACTGTTTTACACTCATTATCGTCAATTTCAGCCTCACCCGAGGATTACACACTTACTTATCAATGAACAACAGTTACATCCCAACCTAAGATTCAATCGTTGTTGGACAGAGTACCCGAAATTTCAAAAGAACATGCACATCCTGTACCACAAAAATATTGAAATACCTCGGGTAATCGATTGGGAGCCTTTGGAAGCGGTTGACCTAACCGAATCGGTTAGAGGTTTACTAGTTCAGAGGTATGGTAACTCTACATTTAACGATTGGATCAGCTTATTTACCACGCGTAGAACTATATATAGAGAATGGTGTGTTGAATTGCTTAGCACTATAGAGTTAAATAATCAGGTTACTATGTTAGGAGATAAAAGTTTTATTAGATTTTTGTTAGGCCGTAGAATGTACAGGATGTCCATGTTGGACATGGCTAGAGCTTTTTTAATCTACACCCCCGCTGAGATTAGTACACCTGATTGTAATAGTTTAATTGCCGAAGGTGAGAGAGTAGATATGAATTTTGACAATGACGCCATATGGAGGAGTATGTCAAGATTTAGGGAGTTCACACGGGGTGGAAGACACTCCTATTTAGATATTGACAGGGCAGAACTCTGGGTAATACATAGATTTTTAGCGAACTCGATTACACGACGGGGTAGAAACAAGGAGAAAATGACCCAAAACGATTTATTCTATCTTAAGTGTTTTGGAGACCCGAGGAGCTTTGTTAATATTCCTTATTGCGTTGGCCATTATCTTTCTAAAATTCTTGAGGGAATGCAAGCAGGAAGTATTATAGGGGGAGGTATTTTTGTTACTCTCATTGGAGAGTACTTAGGTGTAGATAAAGAGCAAGGGGGTCCGATGGTAGAGATTGAGGAACAAGCCGAGAGAATAGGATTGCAAGTTTATCAAGGTGCAAAGGTACTAACTCAGAGATACAATATGACAATACAATATCAGGGCACCCATCCACAGGTAGAGAGGGGTTCGGATGAGGAGATGGAGGAAGCAGATGACATTAGGGATGTCATTAGGAATAGTTATACTGATGTTTATCAGCATATGGATGAGGTGGAAATGAATAACCAGGCTAGGCATCGTTAGTATGAGCAGTCGAGAGCCGCGGATGAGTATGATCAATCCAGGCGATGCCAACACGATAGATGGAAAGTTCATCAGCACCAAATCATGAGCCAGCTATCGTATCAGGTACCACAAAACTACATCCCGACTTGACCTGCTTACTATCCACCACATCAGCCTGACATACGACCACCCTTTAACCTGTACGATCCCAACCAAGCCTATCAGGACACCTTTCACCAGCCATGGAACCTGAGCGATGATATGAACTGGAATCCATATCCAGATTGATAATGTTCCATTGGTGATTTCTTATCTTTTAACATTTTTATTTATTTATGTTAAACATTTAATATTTTGATAATTTTATGTAATTTTTAACCATTTTATTATTTTGTACTAATATTTCATTTATTGTAATTTGAAAGTGGGATATTAAGTCCCATTTCAAATTACCATGCATGTATATATTTGTATTGTATGTATATTGTTAATTGTACACAACAGGGTAAAACAGTGCATTTTCAAAGACTGGCATTAAGTTCAGTAAAAGCAACTAATTTTGATGACAAGATGCAAAATATATGTGAAATAACAACTGCAGGAATGAACAAATGATGTGCACCATTTAACATTCTAACAAAGAACAATATATTTGGAAACTTTGGTAAATCTTAATCATCTTTTTACGCTAATCACCCTCAATAATTTAAATTGTTACTGATTTCTTGCAAATGAAGGCATTGCAAGATCTTAAGTGTGGGAAGAGATTAAATTCTTTCGGGTTTTAAACATTTGACTTATACACTTGGTTTAATAGCCACCGTTAAATTTTACTAGTAATGCAGTAGTTGTATTAGAATCTAGTACTCTCTGATAATAAAGAACAGCCTTAGTCTTATATACTGACTACCAACTTCTAGTAAAAATTTTAAATTTTTTTAACTACATGAACTCATAATCATGTTTATACATATTTATGAACGATAAAACTAGGTAGTAACACCGAAATTATTGTTACCTCGGAAAGGACATAAATTGAGAAACAACCCAAAACGCTCGAATTCATTTAAAATGGAATAGAAAAGAATAAAAAGGCAAAGAAAGAAATATAAAAGCCAAGTGTGGGAAAAATTTACCAAGTTATTCAAATTACATATTACATATTTTTGTACAAATAATTGAAGGTACTTTTGTTTTGGACGATTTTATCAGTTTTACCCGATTTCTTATAATATATTTGAAAGAAATGTGCCCCTTGATTTAAAAGGAAGTAAAGTCTTCCGAGAAAAAGACACGCGCTTCTTGATTTAGGTCAGGAAGTTGTCGTCCAGACCAGTTGTAGAGTCTACGAAAAACCTTGAAAAGTTTTCTCGAAAATCAGCTGGAAACCACGGACCTCAGCATCAAACAGGGTCACCATGTGGTCAGACTTATCCTAACCATGAGAGGATCTGTCTCGTACATTGGGGGGCACTGTGAAAATTAGCTTATAAGACTAATGAATCAGATCCCCAGAAAGGATAATCTCCTTAAAAGATTAAAAATCAGTATTTAAGCATGATATTACTCAATCCTTGAGATTGACTTTAAAAGATTGAGAATTACAAACTCATGGAATTCGATGATATCTAAACTCGAGCTTGAACGAGAAAATATTTTGATCAAAATTACAAACCGATTTGTTTTCTGAAAACCTATTTTTAATGCGTTCATTACCATTGAACGTAAAATCCTAAGAATTCATCGGAATTCATTAGGTCACTTGAACCAAATCGAGTGTCAACCGTAAGAACGGTGGTTGCATAGCATGGTCGAAGATGGGACCTTGTGCCAGACCAAAAAACTATAGGGTGATCTTTGCTATTGCTCCTACAAAAGATAGTAATTGCATCCGACACGATGTAGACCATAATCAAA
The DNA here is from genome assembly GCF_046630445.1 of Rutidosis leptorrhynchoides. Classification (NCBI taxonomy): domain Eukaryota; kingdom Viridiplantae; phylum Streptophyta; class Magnoliopsida; order Asterales; family Asteraceae; genus Rutidosis; species Rutidosis leptorrhynchoides. The sequence continues at coordinate 114,051,101 of NC_092336.1, forward strand.
AGCATGTCATTAGACAGTGCCTTAACAGTTGCTTGTTCAACGCTTTCCTTTAAAACCGGACGGTAGTTTACCGAAAGGTAATATACGGGACAAGTATACTGGACGTGTTGCTTTCCTAATACAAGGTTAGCAAGTGGGTGACACAAAACCGCAAGTTTTGAGCTAAAATTTTAAAATCTGAAACCCACAAAACCCACAAAAATATTTTTCATACACCGGTGAAGGGTTATTCCGGAAAACTTATCTAGGGTAAAAGCTAGATTGAATTTTCAAAAGATCAAATATTTTCATAAAGATCCAATTTCCTTAAAGGATCTAAATTTTCATAGTCATGTGAGACTGTAAACCACATCGTTACTATCATTGTTCATACCGCCGTATCAAAATCACTGATGTACAAAGTGTGAAGAATAAAGAAGTGATTCTAGTAAAGTTATATTCAAGTTCTATATTGCTTGAGGACAAGCAACGCTCAAGTGTGAGAATATTTGATAATGCTAAAAGCGAACATATATTTCATAGCATTATCCTTCAAGAAAGACAAGCTTTTAGTTGCAATTGTTCTATATTCAAGTAATTATCGTTTAAATAATAAAAGGTGAAGACAAAAGACAGATTCGACAATTTAAAGACGCAAACGACCAAAACGCTAAAAAGTACAAAGTACAATCCAAGTGGTTCAATTTATTGATGAGAAACGTCTAAAGATTACAAAAGTACAAGTCGCAAAACGTAAAGTACAAGATATTAAATCGTACGAAAAGGCGTTCGAAAATCCGAAATCGAGACATGAACCAACTATCAACGCGCGAGTCAACGGAGCTAAAATTACAAGTCAATGATGCACAAGAATATAATATATATATATATATATACATATATATATATATATATATATATATATATATATATATATATATATATATATATATATATATATAATTATATAAAATTATATATATTATATTATATATTAAATAAAAGCAAGCCGCCTACGTTTTAAACTCAATATGGTGTGATCCAGCTGGCCATGCGATCGCATGGCCTGAAAGAACAAACTCCATGCGATCGCATGGAGTCCTGTAGCTGCCCAAGTCCTATAAATAGCAGCGTTTTTGGCCGAATTATGTACACCTTTTTCTACTTCAATCTCTCAATATATATTTATATTTATAATTTTAATTTTAATATTAAGTTAATAATAATAAGGTTATAGTATCGAATGTTTTAAGGTTTTGTAAGTCGAAACTATGTCCGTGTAACACTACACGATTAATACTCATTGTAAGTTATGTTCAACATTTTTAAATTATTGTCTCGTAGCTAAGTTATTATTATGCTTATTTAAGCCGAAGTAATTGTGATGTTAGACTAAATATTAAGACGGGGTTATTAGGCTTTGGACCATTATTGGGGTTTGGACAAAAGACCGACACTTGTGGAAATTGGACTACGGGATATTAATGAGCTTTATATTTGTTTAACTGAATGATAGTTCGTTAATTTAATATTAAGAATTATAATTTAACGTATCTATAAATAACCACATACACTCGATCGGATACGATGGGTGGGATATTTATAAATACTAATAATCGTTCATTTAACCGAACACGGGAATGGATCAATAGTCAATGGACTCATTAAAACAAGGGTGGATTACATACAAGGAAAATTGGTGTAATAGTTAACAACGTATTAAAACCTTGGGTTACACATAGTCGATAATCTGGTGTAATCATTAACAAAGTATTAAGACCTTGTTAAAGTTTAAATCCCCAATTAGTTGGAATATTTTACTTCCGGTATAAGGGTAATTTGAAGAGGACACTCGCACTTTATATTTATGACCGATGGACTATTATGGACAAAAACCAGATGGACCTATCAAATAAACCAGGACAAAGGACAATTAACCCTTGGTAATAAACTAAAATCAACACGTCAAACATTATGATTGCAGAAGTTTAAATAAGCATAATTCCTTTATTTTATATCTCATCGCACTTTTAATTATCGTCGTTTACTTTAAGCTTTAAATTAAGTTATATTTTGCATTAGGTTTTAATTGTGATATAAGATTTAAAATCGACAAATCGGTTAAACTTAGCCAGCTCCCTGTGGAACGAACCGGACTTACTAAAAACTACACTACTCTACGATTAGGTACACTGCCTATAAGTGTTGTAGCAAGGTTTAGGTATATCCATTCTATAAATAAATAAATAACTTGTGTAAATTGTATCGTATTTAATAGTATTTCGTACTACCCTTCGCACACATCAACGTGTCACAATCTGAACAAGTGACAAAATGAATGAACGGTTAACGATTTTACAATAAAGTCATTTTGCTTCCATTCGAAATAGTTTAGACGCCGAAAAAGTCATTTTGCTTTTTCTAAATGTGAATTTTAAACTTTCAGATTTTACGATAATTATTACCTTTGCATCTGAACTCTTATGCATATTTAAATATCATATTGATACTTGCTTTTTATGTAACACTTTATTTTAGGTACATTGAGAATATTTTTGGGGTTAATATATCCCAGTAGCCATAAATCTTTACACGTTTAGTGACATCATGGTTTAATGATTCGATTATTTTGTGACACTTATAAATATCTCTCAATTCATAACTCTATAATTGTTTCTATATTAAAATTTCATATTGAGTGAAAATATATTTGACTATAGTTTCGTTTCGATAATAATCCATGGCCGCAAAACACATTTTTGAGCACATTACGTTTACCACATAATCGGGCCAAACTATGTGACAAGCACGCTAAAAGAACCGCGGTTGAAAATTTGACCCACTTTCGCACGATGAATAGATAACGACACTATGAGAAAGACTTCCTGAAGGCTTGCTTCTATTCGAAATAGTTTTGACGCCGAAAAAGTCGTTTTGCTATTTCTAAAGGTGAATTTTGAACAGTTAGATTTTACGATAATTATTACCTTTGCATTTGAACTCTTATGCCTATTTATATACCATTTTGATACTTTTTTTTTTATGCAACACTTTATTTAGATATATTAAAAATATTTTTGGGGTTAATATATCTCAAATAGCCATAAATCCTTACACGTTTAGTGACATCTTATTTTAATGATTCGATTATTTTGTGACACTTTAAAATATCTCTCAATTCATAACTCTATAATTGTTTCTATATTAAAATTTCATATTGAGTGAAAATATACTTGACTATAGTTTCGTTTCGATAATAATTCATGGCCGCATAACACATTTTTGAGCACATTATCTTATGCCTATTTAAATACCATTTTGATACTTGTTTTTTTATGTAACACTTTATTTAGATACATTGAGAACATTTTTGGGGTTAATATATCCCAACTAGCCATAAATCCTTACACGTTTAGTGACATCTTGGTTTAATGGTTCGATTATTTTGTGACACTTTTAAATATCTCTAAATTCGTAACTCAATAATAATTTCTATATTAAAATTTCATATTGAGTGAAAATATATTTGACTATAGTTTCGTTTCGATAATAATTCATGATCGCAAAACACATTTTTGAGCACATTACATTGGCCACATAATCGGGACAAATTATGTGCCAAGCATGCTAAAACAACTTGGGTTGAAAATTGGACCCAATTTCGCACGATGAATAGATAATGACGCTAAGACTTCCTGGAGGATTGCTTTCATTTGAAATAGATTTGACGCATAGTAAGTCGGTTTGCTATTTCTAAAGGTGAATTTTGAACTTTCAGATTTTACGATAATTAATACCTTTGCATTTGAACTCTTATGCCTATTTAAATACCATTTTGATACTTGTTTTTTATTAAACACTTTATTTATATACACTGAGAACATTTTTGGGGTTAATATATCCCAACTAGCCATAAATCCTTACACGTTTAATGACATCTTGGTTTAATGATTCGATTATTTTGTGACACTTTAAAATATCTCTCAATTCATAACTCTATAATTGTTTCTATATTAAAATTTCATATTGAGTAAAAATATATTTGGCTATAGTTTCGTTTCGAAAATAATTCATGGCCGCATAACACATTTTTGAGCACATTACGTTTGCCACATAATCGGGCCAAATTATGTGGCAAGCACGCTAAAAAAACTTGGGTTGAAAATTGGACCCAATTTCGCACGATGAATAGATAACGACTCTATGAGCAAGACTTCCTGAAGGCTTGCTTCCATTCAAAATATATTTGACGCCGAAAAAGTCATTTTGCTATTTCTAAAAGTGAATTTTGAACTTTCAGATTTTACGATAATTATTACCTTTGCATTTGAACTCTTATGCATATTTAAAAACCATTTTGATACTTGTTTTTTATGTAACACTTTATTTAGATACATTGAGAACATTTTTGGGTTAATATATCCCAACTAGCCATAAATCCTTACACGTTTAGTGACATCTTGGTTTAATGGTTCGATTATTTTGTGACACTTTTAAATATCTCTAAATTCATAACTCAATAATAATTTCTATATTAAAATTTCATATTGAGTGAAAATATATTTTACTATAGTTTCGTTTTGATAATAATCCATAGCCGCAAAACACAATTTTAAACACATTACGTTGGCCACATAATCGGGCCAAATTATGTGGCAAGCATGCTAAAACAACCTGGGTTAAAAATTGGACCCAATTTCGCACGATGAATAGATAACGACGCTATGAGCAATACTTACTAAAGGCTTGCTTCCATTCGAAATAGATTTGACGCCGAAAAAGTCGTTTTGCTATTTCTAAAGGTGAATTTTGAAGTTTCATATTTTACGATAATTATTATCTTTGCATTTGAACTCTTATGCATATTTAAATACCATTTTAATACTTGTTTTTTATGTAACACTTTATTTAGATACATTGAGAATATTTTTGGGGTTAATATATCCCCACTAGCCATAAATCCTTACACGTTTAGTGACATTTTAGTGTAATGGTTCGATTATTTTGTGACACTTTTAAATATTACTCAATTCATAACTTTATAATTATTTCTATATTAAAATTTCGTATTAAATGAAAATATATTTGACTATAGTTTCGTTTCGATAATAATTCATGGCCTCAAAACACATTTTTGAGCACATTACGTTGGCCACATAATCGGGGCAAATTATTTGGCAAGCACGCTAAAAAAATTTCGGCTGAAAATTGGACCCAATTTCGCACGATGAATAGATAACGATGCTATGAGAAAGACTTCCAGAAGGCTTGTTTCCATTCGAAATAGATTTTACGTCGAAAAAGTCGTTATGCTATTTCCAAAGGTGAATTTTGAACTTTCAGATTTTACGATAATTATTACCTTTGTATTTGAACTCATATACATATTTAAATACCATTTTGATACATATTTTTTATATATCACTTTCTTTAGATACATTGAGAATAATTTTAGGGTTATTATATCCCCACTAGCCATAAATTCTTCCACGTATAGTGACTTCTTGGTTTAATGGTTCGATTATTTTGTGACACTTTTTAATACCTCTCAATTCATAATTCTATAATTGTTTCTATTTTAAATTTTCATATTGAATGAAAATATATTTGACTATAATTTTGTTTCGATAATAATTAATGGCAGCAAAAAACATTTTAGAGCACATTACATTGGCCACATAATCGGGCCATACTATGTGGAAAGCATGCTAAAACAACTTCGGTTCAAAATTGGATCCATTTTCGCAGGATGAATAGATAACGATGCTATGAGCAAGATTCCTGAAGGCTTGCTTCTTTTCGAAATTGATTTGACGCAAAAAGTCGATTTGCTATTTCTAAAGGTGAATTTTGAACTTTCAAATTTTACAATAATTAATACCTTTGCATTTGAACTCTTATGCCTATTTAAATACCATTTTGATACTTGTATTTTATTAAACACTTTATTTAGATACACTGAGAACATTTTTGGGGTTAATATATCCCAAGTAGCCATAAATCCTTACACGTTTAATGACATATTGGTTTAATGATTCAATTATTTTGTGACACTCTAAAATATCTCTCAATTCATAACTCTATAATTGTTTCTATATTAAAATTTCTTATTGAGTGAAAATATATTTGACTATAGTTTCGTTTCAATAATAATGCATGGCCGCATAACACATTTTTGAGCACATTACGTTTGCCACATAATCGGGCCAAATTATGTGGCAAGCACGCTAAAAAAACTTCTGTTGAAAATTGGACCCAATTTCGCACGATGAACAGATAACGACTCTATGAGCAAGACTTCCTGAAGGTTTGCTTCCATTCGAAATAGATTTGACGCCGAAAAAGTCATTTTGCTATTTATAAAGGTGAATTTTGAACTTTCAGATTTTACGATAATTATTACCTTTTTATTTGAACTCTTATGCATATTTAAATACCATTTTGATAATTGTTTTTTATGTAACACTTTATTTAGATACATTGAGAATATTTTTGGGGTTATTATATCTCAACTAGCCATAAATCCTTACACGTTTAGTGACTTCTTGGTTTAATGGTTCGATTATTTTGTGACACTTTTAATACCTCTCAATTTATAATTCTATAATTGTTTCTATTTTAAAATTTCATATTGAATGAAAATAATTTGACTATAGTTTCGTTTCGATAATAATTAATGGCAGCAAAACACATTTTTGAGCAAATTACATTGGCCACATAATCGGGCCAAATTATGTGGCAAGCACGCTAAAAAAACTTCGGTTGATAATTGTACCCAATTTTGCACGATAAATAAAATACGACGCTATGAGCAAGACTTCCCGAAGGCTTTCTTCCATTCGAATTATTTTTAACGCCAAAAAAGTCATTTTCTATTTCTAAATGTGAATTTTGAACATTTAGGATTTTACGATAATTATTACCTTTGCATTTGAACTCTTATGCATATTTAAATACTATTTTGATACTTGTTTTTTATATAACACTTTATTTAGGTACATTGAGAATATTTTTGGGATTAATATATCGCCGCTAGCCATAAATCCTTACAAGTTTAGTGACATTTTGGTTAATGGTTCGATTATTTTGTGGCACTTTTTGATATCTCTCAATTCATAACTCTATAATTGTTTCTATATTAAAATTTCATATTGAATGAAAATATATTTGACTAAAGTTTCGTTTCAATAATAATTCATGACTACAAAACACATTTTTTAGCACATTACGTTGGCCACATAATTGGGCCAAATTATATGGCAAGCACGCTAAAATACTTCGGTTGATAATTCTACCCAATTTCGCATGATGAATAGATTACGAAGCTATGAGCAAGACTTCCTGAAGACTTGCTTTCATTCGAAATAATTTTGACTCCGAAAAAGTCATTTTGCTATTTCTAATTGTGAATGTTGAACATTAAGGATTTTACGATAATTATTACCTTTGCATTTGAACTCTTATGCATATTTAAATACTATTTTGATACTTGTTTTTTATATAACACTTTATTTAGGTACATTGAGAATATTTTTGGGGTTAATATATCGCCGCTAGCCATAAATCCTTACAAGTTTAGTGACATCTTGGTTAATGGTTCGATTATTTTGTGGCACTTTTGATATCTCTCAATTCATAACTCTATAATTGTTTCTATATTAAAATTTCATATTGAATGAAAATATATTTGACTAAAGTTTCGTTTCGATAATAATTCATGACTACAAAACACATTTTTTAGCACATTACGTTGGCCACATAATTGGGCCAAATTATATGGCAAGCACGCTAAAATACTTCGGTTGATAATTCTACCCAATTTCGCATGATGAATAGATTACGAAGCTATGAGCAAGACTTCCTGAAGACTTGCTTTCATTCGAAATAATTTTGACTCCGAAAAAGTCATTTTGCTATTTCTAATTGTGAATGTTGAACATTAAGGATTTTACGATAATTATTACCTTTGCATTTGAACTCTTATGGATATTTAAATACTATTTTGATATTTTTTTTTTATGTAACACTTTATTTAGGTACATTGAGAATATTTTTGGGGTTAATATATCTCCACTAGCCACAAATCGTTACTCGTTTAGTGACATCTTGGTTTAATGGTTCGATTATTTTGTGACACTTCTTGATATCTCTCCATTCATAACTCTAATTATGCTTCTTTTTTTAAAAAAATTTCATATTAAGTGCAAATGTATTTACTATAGTTTCATTTCGATAATAATTCGTGACCACAAAACCATTTTGAGCACATTACGTTTGCCACATAATCGGGCCGAATTATGTGGCAAGCACGCTAAAATATTTCGGTTGAAAATTGGACCCACTTTCGCACGATTAATAGATAACGATGCTATGAGAAAGACTTACTGAAGGCTTGCTTCCATTCGAAATAGTTTTGATGCCGAAAAGTCGTTTTGCTATTTCTAAAGGTGAATTTTGAACTTTCAGATTTTACGATAATTATTAACTTTGCATTTGAACTCTTATGCATATTTAAATACTATTTTGATACTTGTTTTTTATGTAACACTTTATTTAGATATATTTAGAATATTTTTGGGGTTAATATATCCCTACTAGCCGTAAATCCTTACACGTTTAGTGACTTCTTGGGTTAATGATTCGATTATTTTGTGACACTTTTTAATATATCTCAATTCATAACTCCATAATTGTTTCTATTTTAAAATTTCATATTGAATGAAAATATATTTGACTATAGTTTCGTTTCGATAATAGTTCATGGCAGCAAAACACATTTTTTGAGCACATTACGTTGGCCACATAATCGGGCCAAACTATGTGGCAATCACGCTAAAAAAATTTCGGTTGAAAATTGGACCCACTTTCGGACGATGAATAGATAACAATGCCATGAGCAAGACTTCCTGAAGGCTTGCTTCCATTCGAAATAGTTTTGCAGTCGAAAAAGTCATTTTTCTTCTAAAGGTGAATTTTGAACTTTCAGCTTTTCGATAATTATTACCTTTGCATTTGAACTCTTATGCATATTTAAATATTATTTTGATACTTTTTTATGTAACACTTTATTTAGGTACATTGAGAAAATTTTTGAGGTTAATATATCCCCACTAGCCACAAATCATTACACATTTAGTGACATCTTAGTTTAATGGTTCGATTATTTTGTGACACTTTTTTATATCTCTCAATTCGTAACTCTTTAACTGTTTCTATATTAAAATTTCATATTGAATGAAAAAAAATATTTGACTAAAGTTTTGTTTCGATAATAATTCATGGCTGCAACTGTAACAACCCTGCTATTAGTAACTAATCGTTAAAGTTCGTTAAAGTTAAAGTTCGAAGGAACGCAAGCAGAGGATCAGAATTCACGTAGGAACGTGAAGGCCAAATGAAACTAAAGGATCCGCAACTGATTTCAGATGTAACAACTCCAACCGACGTTCACTAAATTTTGGGATGAAGTTTCATTAACGGGGGGATAATGTAACAACCCTGCTATTTCTGTTAAGCTTCGTTAACTGTTCGTTAAGTTATTTAACGAAACTTACTTGAATTTTGTGTATTTGATCTAATTAAATGCAGACTTGAGTTCATGATGAAATATTATATTTAATAAATGATTATATTAGCTGAAAAACCTATTTCATGTTTTGAAATACTGAGGAAACGATACGGTTTTGAAAACTGCAACAGAGGTCCCGTGAGACTACGAAACGATTGATTTGTAATAAAATAATTATTTTTAATAATTATTAACTTTAAGTTAAACCTATTTAATTTATTATTTATTTAATGAATTAAACTTGATGGGATGCGTTTTAACGACCGGTTAACGTTTCGGAACTCGGTACGGTTAACGGCAACTAGAAACGAACCACACATAGCGTACTAGCAAGCTAAAGCATAATGTAGTTTAATTTTATTAATTATATCATATAATTCTTGTGTTTTAAAAATACTTTCAATATATTAGAATCTATATAGATTAAAAACGCGAGAAATCAACGTTTAGCGACTCGGTTCGCGTTTTCGGGCCACATAACCTATTGAAACCTAACGGGCTACACTATGAATGTACTAATTTGTTAAATTCATCCCATGGACTTCCTCTTGGACCCTCATGGCCGAAATCCACCCCAAGCCCCCCTTGTTGGACCTAAAGCTAACCCTTAAAACCCCTAATTAGAAAAACACACTTATCCACTCCCTCCTACCCTAGAGCCACGAAATTTACAGCCTCCTATCATCATCTTCATCGTCGATCACCATCCCCACAAGAACACCGCTCAAAACTCAAAATTAGAACAAGTCTCGTTCATTAAAGTTGTTGCTTTCTTCATCCTCTATGTGATGACCCAGAAATTTCCGATCAAATTTAAACTTAGTTTTACATAGTATCGATACGATAAGCAAAATTTGTAATGTTGAGTCTCAAAATTTTTGAACTTTAATAAGATCATTTGACCTTTGACTGAGCCCGACGATTCACGAATAATTGTTTGAAGTAAATATGTAAATATATATATAGATATATGTATGTGTATATATATATATATATATATATATATATATATATATATATATAAATGTATAGATAATAATTTAAACAAATAATGTACACTTAATTAATTGAAATTAAAAATGTAAAATAATAATGATTAATATGAATATATATAAATATATACATGATATTATGAATATATATATATATATGATTTCTATTAATAATTATTAATATATATAAAAAGTATAAATATTAAATATTCGATAAAAGTTATTATATAAATATATTGTATGATTGTTAAATGTTACATAAGTAGTAATATGTACATAGTTGTTATATTAATATTATTACTTCACTATATTTATAATATTATGATATAAATATGAAACTTGATATGTACAAATTGTTACATTATTATTATTATTATCAATATCAATATTCTTATTATCATATTAATATTATTATAATTAGTATTAGTATCGTTAATAATATTATTATTATAAAATTATTAATTATTATTATCATTATTATTAATAACAGTATTATTATTATTATTATTATAACTATTATATGATTATAATTTTTTTTTTAATATTCAGAGTGCTATTATTAATATAAGGTTAATTATGAGATAAATGCAATATATGTAAATAATATAAATACAAATACACATATAAAAATACTAATATGTAATCCAGGATATTACAGATATAAATTACGACTATAAACAGATATAGTCAATTACGCATAACAAGTTGTAATCTATCATTATCAGTACATATTTTTTTTTCCTTTTACTCTCTGATTACATGTGATGTTATGTCGACCTCCAATCAGAAAATCCCAAAATCTGTTGCACTTATCTATCTGTAATCTCTCTTTTCTTCTTCTGATTGATACTTGTGTACTTCTTGTTCTTATTATTGTTATACGTCGATATCTGGCTCGCTACAATCCAATTCCAAATCAAATCATAATGCAGCAACAATCTAATTCCATTACACTCTATAAAGTTTGCTACTTGTTGTAAAAATAAAAGAGAAAAACTCAATATTTACTCGATACCAGTTTCTATTCGAACGAAACCAAAGGCCCACGAAATTTACTTACTTTTATCCTTTGTTTTGCTGGACATTGAACACAGCACAAAAACCACACAGGCTGCTACTGTTCGAAATCCACAACAACCACCGAGAATCACTTTGGTATTCTTCTTCCTTTCGTTTTTCTTTTTCTTCTCTCTTGCTCGCTTTCTGTTTTTAATCATAATCAAACATCACCATAAAACACACAACACTACTCCTCATGTTGTTACCACCTCTGTTATATATGTGTTCTCCTGTACAGCCTAATCCATAGCATAAAAACACCATATTCGACCTACTACTGCTATATTCTTGTTTTAAATTGAGTGACCCGCTTCTTTTTACCATTCTATTTCTGTTTTAATACGAGACAAAAGCCAACTCACAACAATTATCAAAGTAACAATTGATATTAATTTGTCAATGTATTTATGCATGCGAATAAAGTGGTGGCTTTTATATATTTCTTTTGGATTTGGCCGACCACTTGAGGATTAAAAGCATGTGTATTATAATTTTTTTTATTTGTTTTGTTCCACAAGAACCCCACCTTTAATTTTATATTGGACGTCTTCCTATTTTAAATGTATGAAGAGAATTACTTTTAATAAGATTAGTGGAACATGACATTATGAAATGCCTTTTAATATAAAAATTAGGGGAACATGTTATAGTGGTGTACATGCTATAAAGGTGTACATACTATAATGACGTTTTTTTTTTAAGTTTTACGAGGGTTTATGAAATTAGGCCGGAGGAATCAAATTAAGAGGGTGAAAATGATGATAAATAGTAGGTTATGCATTGGTTATGAACTGTGGAAATGGTGTTACACGAAGTAGAAGAGGAACGAGAACTTAAGAAAATTAGCATGAAAATTTATCTTTCATATATGGCGACTGTGTACAAAGGTTTATTAGTTCCACTTATAATAATTTTTGTTTTCAAACGTTATTTCAAGTGCTACAAATTACTAATAATTGGTGGATGGCTTGGGCAAACCCGCAAACCGAAGGTGATACAGCTAAAGTTGGTAATTTGATGCTTATTTCTATTTATATGGTACTTGCTTTGGAAGCACATGGTTATACTCGTACGGGCCGTTTTGGTTGCTACGACTGCAACCGTTCTTGTTTCTAATACTATTCTTTCCAAACTAATCTAATAATAAGAAGATAATATAAATGTTAATGATGGGAAGTAGTGGATGATGACAGCATTTTTTTTTTAACCAACTGCTACCGTGTTTTATTAAATCGTTGGGCTTAGATGACACAACTTGGGTTTGTAGATCCATTAGGCATGATATTACATATTGGGCGGAAGTCTTTTACTTTATTGTTGGGCCGAGGATACAACTTAGTTTCTTGGGCCGAATCAATAACAAGATATATAGTTTTAATACGGAGTATAAATTAGAAATGAATGAGACAGAAGAATGGTTAAGGGTGTTGTTGGGTTAGCGTGAGGTCGCGAGTTCGAGCCCTGGCAGCTTCATAATTGAATCCTTTTTCTTTTTAAGGTAGAACTTCTATTATTATTATTATTATTATTATTATTATTATTATTATTATTATTATTATTATTATTATTATTATTATTATTATTATTATTATTATTATTATTATTATTATTATTATTATTATTATTATTATTATTATTATTATTATTATTATTATTATTATCATTATTATTACTATTATTATTTTAAGGTAGAACTTCTATTATTATTATTATTATTATTATTATTATTATTATTATTATTATTATTATTATTATTATTATTATTATAATTATTATTATTATTATTACTATTATTATTATTATTATTATTATTATTATTATTATAATTATTATTATTATTATTATTATTATTATTATTATTATTATTATTATTATTATTATTATTATATAAAGATACAACTTTTTATTATTATTTGATCAAATAAATATTAGTTATGTAAAAATTTATTTAATACATATAACACAACTATATAACATAACTATATTAATATTTTTATAATAAATACTAATTATTTATCTAAGTTATATAAGATAAATACAGTTAATCAAAATATTAATGAAACATATAAAATATTAAAATAACAATTAAATCACTAATAATACATAAATTGTTCGATTACCATTATATGTGTTAATATATATATAAATGATATAGGTTCGTGAATCCGAGGCCAACCCTGCATTGTTCAATGTCGTCATATGTATTTTTTACTACAAAATACATTAGGTGAGTTCATTTGATTTCCTTTTACTCTTTACATTTTTGGGACTGAGAATACATGCGCTGCTTTTACAACTGCTTTATTAAATGTTTTTGAAATATATTTTGAACTGCGAATACATGAAATGCTTTTATAAATGTTTGACGAGATAGACACAAGCAAAACATTCCTCGAATGAATTATTACGCAGACAGAAGTTCTGCGGATTACGAATGAATTATGTGGACATGATAATTGCCACCATTAAATTATGTGGACATGATAATTGCCACCATTGAATTAAGTGGACATGATAATTGCCACCATTGAATTATGTGGACATGATAATTGCCACCAATTGAAGTGAATGTTATATATCGAGAGAATGATTTTATACACAGGTTATGTGTATGATATTTTGTACACGAGATATGTGTACGATTACAAAGATTTGTTAAAATGGTTTCGTACACGAGAAAGGTGTATTGTATTTAAAAGATATCGCATGTACATTACAGGTGGGTATAGGATTCGGGCCCATTTGTACCATGCAGGATTTAAATCTTGTGGTCTATCAAAATGATGAATTTTATTATTTTATGATAAACTTATGAACTCACCAACCTTTTGGTTGACACTTTAAATCATGTTTATTCTCAGGTATGAAAGAAATCTTCCGCTGTGCATTTGCTCATATTACATGGAGTCGTTCATGGCATATAGAGGTCAGAACCTCGCAATGGGACCAACTGTTGAAGACTTCGTCCAGATGGATTAGGACGGGGCATTTCAGTTGGTATCAGAGCGGTGGTCTTAGCGAACCAGGTCTGCATTAGTGTGTCTAACTGATGAGTCGTTAGGATGCATTAGTGATTCTGGACTTCGACCGTGTCTGCATATCAAAAATTTTGCTTATCATTTCGTGTCGAAAATTACCTGCTTATCATTCTTAGGGAATCACTTGCTTATTATTCCTAATCTAGACATATCTTACTGCCTGGATTGCATGAATAGTGTATAGATAAAATTCATATCTTAGCATATCTGCTACTTCATAACTTAGCGTATCTGTTACTGTAACTTTGCCTGACATATTCCGTAGATTTCTCCGAAACTTATGAGATTTTAGTATTATTTATGCATATGTAAATTATGTATTGCAAGGTACTATTCTACATCTTATAATATATTTCTTATCGAAAATCCTTCATCTGATCGTACGAGATGAATCCCTCAACCAGTTCGAATTCCTCGGATTCTGATAGCTATTCCGATATGGAGTTTCACCTAAGCTCCGAAAGCAGTGTCACCAGAATGAATCAACCAATCATCCATCCTCAATTCATCTGATGAGTTCGTAGTCGATTTAATCAATGGAGACGCGAAAAAGGCGATCCCTCCCGCCAACCAAATTCAACTCTTGACAATGAACCTGAAGCGCTTACCGGCGAACCTGTTCGAGACACCTTTTTCTCTCTCATTTTCAAAGTATATTGTCACGATCATATACTATCTTAGATTCTAAACCTTATTCATTCACTCGTTTCGATCGACAATCATCCTGGAAAAATAGAAGAAGTCAACGAGCTTCGCGCTCGAGTAATCCATTTAGAGAATATGGTACAAAACGTATCAGCTTCAGCAACATCACCGGCACCAACAGTACCACCAACATCAATACTAGTATCACCAACAACCCAAGTTTCAACATCACACACCTCAAAATCTCATTATGTACCTCGAGTATAATCAACGTTCTACATATCGTTCTACATCATTTATCTTCGTTCTACCTGGCGATTATGTAATCTCTAATGTTTTAGAGATTATGTATTCTAGTTCTAACGATAAATCAGATGATATTAATATCATATAAATTCATCAAATCCAAGATTACATCTGAAGAAAATATATGAGTATATATATTTTCATAAGGATTGTAATTAAAAATTCTTTTGTACAAACTGTTAATGATGAAAATATTTTAACGGGTAGGTAATACCCGCGGAATATTTAGATTTCACATTAATAAGTTACACTGTACATTCTTTAAATCTGATTCAACAGTCATTTACTATCCTATTCACATCCACGGCTATATGAATCCGTTCACCACAGAGTAATCATTTTCATTCAACTTCATATTTGGATTTTGACCTATCAGAATCCAACAAGTGGCATAATGAAGAAAACATTTGACAAAATAAAATTTGTTAGAAACAAACAAATTAACTATGAGAAATTTTGTTAAGAATCCAAGCTAACTGTTCCTAGCTAATTGTTCCTAGCTTACTGATTACATTTTATTTATCGTAATTTAATTATCGCAATTTACATTCTCACAATTTTATTTATCGTCATTTAATTTCTGTTATTTACTTTACGTACTTTATTTATCGTCATTTAATTTCTGTATTTATTTTACGCACTTTAAATATCGGGACATGTATACAAGGTTTTGACATATCATATCGACGCATATATATATATATATTATATTTATATATATATATATATATATATATATATATATATATATATATATATATATATATATATATATATATATATTATTTGGAATAACCATAGACACTCTATATGCAGTAATGATCGAGTTCTCTATACAGGGTTGAGGTTGATTCTATAATAATATATATACTTTGAGTTGTGATCGAGTCTGAGACATGTACACGGATCACGATACGTATTAATTAATTCGAATATTATAAACTATATATGAATTATTGAGTTAGTGACTGTAGACTGTAAACTGTGGACTACCAAGATTGGACAATTAAAATGAATTAAAATATTGATTATAACATATGAAACTAAACAATTCTTCAAGTTTGCCACTTGATTTCATTTTAAACCTCATTTATATCTTGACGATTACAATCTGCGTTGAAACCTTTCATGATTCTTGAAAACACCTCAATCGAGAGGATGAACTAATCTCACTTCATCTACGGAAGAGAAGATTTATTCATATAGTTATGCACCTAAAAAACTCTCGGAACCTGAGTAAACATTTAACACTTATATATACTAAATCCTTTGGCGTTGTTACTACCAAAAATAACTTTGCAATTCCTTTCCAAATTAGTCAATTTTGTCATAGCTCCAGCAAATCAACATCGACCTTTCGTTCGAATAAACTCTATTATAACCTTGATGTATAAGTTGCCTTTCGATAACGTTACCGGAGAACCGCTTATATTCTACCACATTAACGGTAAACTTACCAACAACTTTGTTGATCTTTGACTTTCAAAAAAATCATTACATTCATTGAAACCCTATCATATACTCATCCGCATCTTGTAACAAGAATTTCCTTACCAATTACCAGTAATCAGTAATCAGTATTTTGAAATCTCGCAGCATGTCTACATCAACAGATATATGAATACATATAATATTTATATCTTAGAATTATGATCTTTTATTCTGAAATTCTGAAAAGCACCCAGTCTACGAATCAATACTCTAAATTTTGAGGAAGCTGAATACAGCAGCAAGAACTGTACACGACCTTAACCGTCGAAAGTTTGATGATAAAGAATGAAGTATTGGAATCACTCAATAGAAAATTTAGTACCGAAAAGTGGATTATACGAAACTATGAAGGAAACCGTGGACAAATCACAAAGAATAAGTTTGACTTCAAAGAATCCAAATAATTCTGTTTCTGATGAAATCTTTAGCGAATATCTTGCTCCTTATTTATTCTAAATCCTTGCGAAGGGATTTTCTTCATCAACCTTCGACCTTAGAAATTCTGGAAATATCATCATAAATATCTTCGATATTTCTGAGGATATTTTCATAACTATTCTTATCCGAAATCATAAATCTCTTCGTGCTATCAGTGTTACATCATATAGAAACTGTTAGTTTCTATATTCTGTAAATTTCGAGCTCAAAATATGAATGTTATTGAAGTAATGTTGGGAACTGATGCATGAGTTAGTATAATATAATGACACTTGATCAACGTGATTATATTACAGTAAGTCATGCTGAGTTTCTAATGAAACGCGATGATTCACAGACTCTAACGTCATCATGAACCATGTTACATAACTCTTTCATTCTGCTTAACTTCTGAACATATTAAGAAAGTATATTCTTGATAGTTCTATTTTCAGTGATTCTGGTATTGTGACAAACCAAATCGTGCTATTACGTTCTTTCTTGTTTAGAACACTAAGTTCATTCGAAACTCCATACTTACAAATTCTGGGCCATTACTCGCTTTACTAGAGGTCAAGAAGAGATTAAAAAGACAAAGAGCTTCAAAAATATAAGAGAAGATATAAAGCTCAATCACAACCCGGAGTTTACAAACCGTGGATATTAATACGAATAACAATATAAAGACACGGTATAATTAAGAATAGTATCATCCCAAGGTTATATTAAAGTAAACAGATTTTCTGGTGGAAGATTGAATAAAAGGATGATAGAAATGGTAATTAGGAAAATATTAGGGTTTAGAATTGGATTAAGCATTTTCATAATCTTTTAAATTTGGGGATTGTATAGAAATGGTGAAAATAAGGGGACGAAAGAGCTTAATTTATAATGGAAATATTAGACAGAGTAATCGAGGCGGATCAATGTATTTAATTTTAGAGATCTTAATTTTTCCTTACTCGCCAAAGAATCAAATCCTTTAGATTTTGAAGATTTCCTTTAATCCCTTGAATTCTGGAATTCAACCCTGAATCTGTCAAAAGTTAAGACGCATCTTTAAATTCTAAAATCAACCCTATCTACGTCAAAAGTTATGACGAAACTTTATTTCCTCATTTCACTATTTTGCGATAGCTTCATTCGTACTCTCCGAGTAATCGAATTGTTTTATCCATATTACTCAATAATGATAAAACTCTAATTTATCAGCTCATATTCGTCATGAAAACATTTTTATTGTTAGCCATGACCACCTCACTCAAATTTCGGGACGAAATTTCTTTAACGGGTAGGTACTGTGATGACCCGGAAATTTCCGATCAAATTTAAACTTAGTTTTACATAGTATCGATACGATAAGCAAAATTTGTAATGTTGAGTCTCAAAATTTTTGAATTTTAATAAGATCATTTGACCTTTGACTGAGCTCGATGATTCACGAATAATTGTTTGAAGTAAATATGTAAATATATATATAGATAGGGGCACGATCCATGGATAAGCTTAAAAGGAGTACAAACCGGATAAGCAAAATAAAATTTTTTTTATTTGAATTTTTTTTACATTCATAAATCTGCATTAAAATGCACCGCTAATCAATTTTTTTCATAAAAAAAAGTTCAAAATCTTTCAAAAATCGATGATGAATGGTAAAATTAACCATTCATCGGGTTAATTTATCATTCATCTTGTTTACGATTAATGATAAAATTAATCAATGCTAAAAAAAACCAGATGAATGGTTAAATTAACCATTCATCTTTTTTTTTATCATTAATCATAAACAGATGAATGGTTAAATTAACCATTCATCTGCTTTTTTTTAGCATTGATTAATTTTATCATTCATCGCGAATAAAAATGAATGATAAATTAATCAGATGAATGGTTAATTTTACCATTCATCATCAATTTTTACCATTCATCATCGATGTTTACCATTCATCATCGATTTTCGAACGATTTTGTTCAAAAACTTTTTAATTTTTTTTCGTTTTCTTCTATTTCATTATTAAAGGATCGTTTTTTTTAAAAAAAAAAAAATTTGAAATTTTACTTATCCAGTTTGTGCCCCATTTAGTGCTTATCCATGGATTGGTCCACTATATAGATATATGTATATATATATATATATATATATATATATATATATATATATATATATATATATATATATATATATATATATATATATATATATATATATATATATATATATATAAATATAAAAAAAATAAATGTATAGATAATAATTTAAACAAATAATGTATACTTAATTAATTGAAATTAAAAATGTAAAATAATAATGATTAAAATGAATATATATAAATATATACATGATATTATGAATATATATATATGATTTCTATTAATAATTATTAATATATATAAAAAGTATAAATATTAAATATTCGATAAAAGTTATTATATAAATATATTGTATGATTGTTAAATGTTACATAATTAGTAATATGTACATAGTTGTTATATATATATATTATTACTTCACTATATTTATAATATTATGATATAAATATGAAACTTGATATGTACAAATTGTTACATTATTATTATTATTATTATCAATATCAATATTCTTATTATCATATTAATATTATTATAATTAGTATTAGTATTAGTATCGTTAATAATATTATTATTATAAAATTTTTAATTATTATTATCATTATTATTAATAAAAGTATTATTATTATTATTATAACTATTATATGATTATAATTTTTTTTTAATATTCAGAGTGCTATTATTATTATAAGGTTAATTATGAGATAAATGCAATATATGTAAATAATATAAATAAAAATACACATATAAAAATAGTAATATGTAATCCAGGATATTACAAATATAAATTACGACTATAAACAGATATAGTCAATTACGCGTAACAAGTTGTAATCTATCATTATCAGTACATATTTTTTTTTCACTTTTACTCTCTGATTACATGTGATGTTATGTCGACCTCCAATCAGAAAATCCCAAAATCTATGGCACTTATCTATCTGTAATCTCTCTTTTCTTCTTCTGATTGATATTTGTGTACTTCTTGTCCGTATTATTGTTATACGTCGGTATCTGGCTCGCTACAATCCAATTCCAAATCAAATCATAATGCAGCAACAATCTAATTCCATTACACTCTATAAAGTTTGCTACTTGTTGTAAAAATAAAAGAGAAAAACTCAATATTTACTCAATACCAGTTTCTATTCGAACGAAACCAAAGGCCCTCGAAATTTACTTACTTTTATCCTTTGTTTTGCTGAACATTGAACACAGCACAAAAACCACACAGGCTGCTACTGTTCGAAATCCACAACAACCACCGAGAATCACTTTGGTATTCTTCTTCCTTTCGTTTTTCTTTTTCTTCACTCTTGCTCGCTTTCTGTTTTTTAATCATAATCAAACATCACCATAAAACACACAACACTACTACTCTTGTTGTTACCACATCTGTTATATATGTGTTCTCCTGTACAGCCTAATCCATAGCATAAAAACACCATATTCGACCTACTGCTGCTATATTCTTGTTTTAAATTGAGTGACCCGCTTCTTTTTACCATTCTATTTCTGTTTTAATACGAGACAAAAGCCAACTCACAACAATTATCAAAGTAACAATTGATATTAATTTGTCAATGTATTTATGCATGCGAATAAAGTGGTGGCTTTTATATATTTCTTTTGGATTTGGCCGACCACTTGAGGATTAAAAGCATGTGTATTATAATTTTTTTTTATTTGTTTTGTTCCACAAGAACCCCACCTTTGATTTTATATTGGACGTCTTCCTATTTTAAATGTATGAAGAGAATTACTTTTAATAAGATTAGTGGAACATGACATTATGAAATGCCTTTTAATATAAAAATTAGGGGAACATGTTATAGTGGTGTACATGCTATAAAGGTGTACATACTATAATGAAGTTTTTTTTTTAAGTTTTACGAGTGTTTATGAAATTAGGCCGGAGGAATCAAATTAAGAGGGCGAAAATGATGATAAACAGTAGGTTATGCATTGGTTATGAACCGTGGAAATGGTGTTACACGAAGTAGAAGAGGAACGAGAACTCGAGAAAATTAGCATGAAAATTTATCTTTCATATATGGCGACTGTGTACAAAGGTTTATTAGTTCCACTTATAATAATTTTTGTTTTCAAACGTTATTTCAAGTGCTACAAATTACTAATAATTGGTGGATGGCTTGGGCAAACCCGCAAACCGAAGGTGATACAGCTAGAGTTGGTAATTTGATGCTTATTTCTATTTATATGGTACTTGCGTTGGAAGCTCATGGTTATACTCGTACGGGCCATTTTGGTTGCTATGACTGCAACCGTTCTTGTTTCTAATACTATTCTGTCCAAACTAATCTAATAATATGAAGATAATATAAATGTTAATGATGGGAAGTAGTGGATGATGACAGCATTTTTTTTAACCAACTGCTACCGTGTTTTATTAAATCGTTGGGCTTAGATGACACAACTTGGGTTTGTAGATCCATTAGGTATGATATTACATATTGGGCCGAAGTCTTTTACTTTATTATTGGGCTGAGGATACAACTTAGTTTGTTGGGCCGAATCAATAACAAGATATATAGTTTTAATAAGGAGTATAAATTAGAAATGAATGAGACAGAAGAATGGTTAAGGGTGTTGTTGGGTTAGCGTGAGGTCGTGGGTTCGAGCCCTGGCAGCTTCATAATTGAAGCCTTTTTCTTTTTAAGGTAGAACTTCTATTATTATTATTATTATTATTATTATTATTATTATTATTATTATTATTATTATTATTATTATTATTATTATTATTATTATTATTATTATTATAATAATAATAATTATTATTATTATTATTATTATTATTATTATTATTATTATTATTATTATTATTATTATTATTACTATTATTATTATTTTAAGGTAGAACTTCTATTATTATTATTATTATTATTATTATTATTATTATAATTATTATTATTATTATTATTATTATTATTATTATTACTACTATTATTATTATTATTATTATATAAAGATACAACTTTTTATTATTATTTGATCAAATAAATATTAGTTATGTAAAAATTTATTTAATACATATAACACAACTATATAACATAACTATATTAATATTTTTATAATAAATACTAATTATTTATCTAAGTTTTATAAGATAAATATAGTTAATCAAAATATTAATGAAACATATAAAATATTAAAATAACAATTAAATCACTAATAATATATAAATTGTTCGATTACCATTATATGTGTTAATATATATATAAATGATATAGGTTCGTGAATCCGAGGCCAACCCTGCATTGTTCAATGTCGTCATATGTATTTTTTACTACAAAATACATTAGGTGAGTTCATTTGATTCCCTTTTACTCTTTACATTTTTGGGACTGAGAATACATGCGCTGCTTTTACAACTGCTTTATTAAATGTTTTTGAAATATATTTTGAACTGCGAATACATGAAATGCTTTTATAAATGTTTGACGAGATAGACACAAGCAAAACATTCCTAGGAATGAATTATTATGCAGATAGAAGTTCTGCGGATTACGAATGAATTATGTGGACATGATAATTGCCACCATTGAATTATGTGGACATGATAATTGCCACCAATGAATTAAGTGGACATGATAATTGCCACCATTGAATTATGTGGACATGATAATTGCCACCAATTGAAGTGAATGTTATATATCGAGAGAATGATTTTATACACAGGTTATGTGTATGATATTTTGTACACGAGATATGTGTACGGTTACAAAGATTTGTTAAAATGGTTTCGTACTCGAGAAAGGTGTACTGTATTTAAAAGATATCGCATGTACATTACAGGTGGGTATAGGATTCGGGCCCATTTGTACCATGCAGGATTTAAATCTTGTGGTCTATCAAAATGTTGAATTTTATTGTTTTATGATAAACTTATGAACTCACCAACCTTTTGGTTGACACTTTAAATCATGTTTATTCTCAGGTATGAAAGAAATCTTCCGCTGTGCATTTGCTCATATTACATGGAGTCGTTCATGGCATATAGAGGTCAGAACCTCGCAATGGGACCAACTGTTGAAGACTTCGTCCAGATGGATTAGGACGGGGCGTTTCACTCTACGCATATTGTGACGACCCGGGAATTTTCAACCAAATTTAAACTTAATATTTATATGATCTCGACACGATAAGCAAAGTCTGTAAGATTGAGTCTCAAGAAGTTTGAACTGTTTCATATATTAAATTGACCTTTGACAATTCCCGACGATTCACGAACCTATTAGATTTACAAATCGAAAATAAATAAATATATATGTAATTGTATTTAAAATATATAACTATAATAATAATAACATTATATTTTGTTTACTTCATATCTTATTACTGAAATATTAATTTGATAAACCATAATAGATAATGAATTTCTGAGTTTGATGTTCTTATTACATGTTGCATATATGTTCTAGTTGGACTATAAATTAAAGAATAAACTTCCCATATCTAGGTAACGTCCAAGAATGTATCTTTTAAAATAAGATCTTTGATAGATGAATGTACATTTTTTTATAAATTTTATTTACAATTGTGATAAAGTGATAATAATAAATATAGGAAATTTATATCATGCAAACTAAGACATGGGGTTCCAAATACTTTATCAATTCACGAGTAGCATTATTTAACAGCTACAAAGCAAATTACTTATCTCTAGACGAAATCTAGGTTTAGAACTTTGGGTTAAATTTATATTGCTAGTCAAAAAGATTATCCTTTTTATATTGCAACTTGTTTTGTGTGGAACACACCACTTGAAGGTTTTCATCGACATACACACAACCACATATAATTATTTTTTTATTAATATTATATATTCTACATATATATCTATTACTCCTTTCTGTGAAGAGTCAAATACCACCCAAGAACACCTTTAAATATTACAAGTTGATGCCACCTTTCTGCCGCTAAGTTAATTATTGTTTGTTGCTAATACTTTGATTTTAATCAAAATAATCGATTTATATTTTTTATTTTTTTATTTTTGCCCATATTAACTAATTAATATTAATGTTGATTAAGTATTAAGACTTAAAACATAATAAAATTTATGTGAACGTATGAAGCAATGAACTTGTTTATTTCCATGTTGAATTGATATATGTGTTTCAAAAGTAGAAATAGTGTCGGTAGGAAATAAACAAGAAATTTTCATGGGAGATAATAAAACAATAAAAGTGGGTGCTGGTGTCTTTTTTTTTTTTTACCTAGTGAGAATTCCACTTTATATATGCATCAAGTGCATGCATCAAACCCACTTGCTTCTTGCACATTACATACACATATATCTTTCTCCTTTGTGCTATTACTCGATCCTTTTCTCTATGTGTCTATTCGATATGGCATAAACATCTTCTACCACTTTCTATTCGCTGCTATAACCGTCCAAGAACCACCCCAAAATCGAAACATTCTGGTGGACTGCTGATCGTCTGACCCAAGTTACTGCTCGTCCCTTTTGTGCAGCTATTTAACCGATTAATTGTTGCTGCCTCTGTCCGTAAACCACTACAAAACCATTGATCATCACCTTCGATTGATACAAACACACAACACAGCCACAATCTAGTTAACTATTGTTGTACAGCTCAATTTATTTATTCCTGTTTTATTCGATCAACCTTGTAAGCTGTTATTGCTCCTTGTTTTCGAATATTATATACATGAAGTATGATGATGGTGACTAAATAAAGATGATATGGACACAAGTGGGTATCACACAAATATAATAAAGTAGCAGCCTCATTCTTTTACAGCTGGTATGCTCATGATATTTGATGATGGATGGGATGTTATTCAATTAAGTTATAGTTAGTGGGATTGTTAAGATTATGGTAGGGTCAATATATGAAAATGAGTTTTAGATTATTTAGTCTAACGAGGACTTTGTTTATAATGATTGGGCCGTAAAATATCTAGGGATGGAATGTGTTCCGGATTCTGCTAATGGGCCATGCTTTAAAATTTTGTTTGGACCGAAATCCACATTTAACCAAATGATATGATGATAAATCGTGAAGTACAATGATAATACGCGGTGTTAATGATAGATGATGATGTGATTTTATGTGAAGATGATATTAGATTAGTGATGGTTATATACGATAATAATTAGGTGATACGTGATGATGAATATGATGTTGTTGATGATGATGATTTAATTAGAATGATGATGAAGATGTAAGTGGGTTTTGTTGTGGAAGAAGAAGAACACAGAAAATGATGTTAAAAGAATTTAGGTACTAGATAAATCAGAAATAAAATGATGGAGTAATGGTTAGGGTGTTTTTGTTAAGCGAGAGGTCGCGGGTTCGAGTCCCGGCTTGGGCGATTTTGATATTTTTGAGCCATTAAGGTAGTAACCATTTATTATTATTATTATTATTATTATTATTATTATTATTATTATTATTATTATTATTATTATTATTATTATTATTATTATTATTATTAATTATTAATATGATTATTGATATTAGTGTTATTACTATAATTATTAATATTGTTATTATTATTATTATTATTGTTAGTATATGTAATATATTAGTTATTACTAGTATCATAAAAAGTGTTATAACGATTATCGTTATTATTACTAAAAGTATTATTAATGTTATTATTATTAATATATCATTTTAGTACTACCATTATTATTATGAATATGATTAGGATCAGATCATTATTATTGTTATTATAAAAATAATACAAGATATTGCTATTTTCACTAATATTAGTATTAATAACATTTTTGTAATTATTAGTACTATTATTATTATTAACATAGGTACCATTTTTAACAATATCTTTATTTTTATTAGTATTATCAATACCAAGAAAGTTATTATTATTAATCAATCATTATTATCTAAACTATCATTTTTGTTACAAATAAATATTTTGTATCTAAAACATATTTAATACATATATTATAATTATATGATAGTTTATATACTTACATGTAAAAATATAATAAATTTTTTTAAATAAATACTTATATATAACAAACTAATAATATTTTTTTTACATAATACTAACCATACATATATATATATATATATATATATATATATATATATATATATATATATATATATATATATATATATATAGATATATTAATGTAACTAAATATATAAATATTAAACATTTTGAATATATACACAAACTAAATAAGTATAATATATAATTTAAGATAATATACATGTTTGTTCGATTACGATTATACATTTTAATATATACACAAATGATATAGGTTCGTGAATCTGAGGCCAACCCTGCATTGTTCAATATAATCATATCTATTTTTACTACAAAATACATTAGGTGAGTTTCATTTGCCTTTTTACCCTTTATATTTTTGGGCTGAGAATACATGCGCAATTTTTATAAATGTTTTACGAAATAGACACAAGTAATTGAGACTACATTATATGGTTGAATGATCGAAGCCGAATATGCCCCTTTTTGCTTGGTAGCCTAAGAATTAGGGAACATCACTAATTTTGAGAATTAGTACACGCCTAATTGACGCGAATCCTAAAGATAGATCTATTGGGCCTAACGAACCCCATCCGTTGTAGCAGATGCTTTAGTACTTCGATGTTGTTTTATATCATGTCCGAAGGACTTCCCGGAATGATAGGAGATATTCTTATATGCATCTTGTTAATGTCGGTTACCAGGTGTTCAATCCATATGAATGATATTTTTATCTCTATGCATTGGACGTATATTTATGAGAACTGAAAATGAAAATCTTGTGGTCTATTAAAATGATGGAAATGATTATTTATGTTAAACTAATGAACTCACCAACCTTTTGGTTGACACTTTAAAGCATGTTTATTCTCAGATATGAAAGAAATCTTCCGCTGTGCATTTGCTCGTATTAGAGATATTACTTGGAGTCATTCATGACATATTTCAAAAGACGTTGCATTCGAGTCGTCAAGTTTATCAAGATTATTATTAAGTCAATTATAGTGGGATATATTATGAAATGGTATGCATGCCATCAATTTTCAATGTAAAGCAAGTTTGTCTTTTAAAAATGAATGCAATATTTGTAAAATGTATCATATAGAGGTCAAGTACCTCGCGATATAATCAACTATTGTGAATCATTTGTAATCGATATGGACTTTGTCCAGATGGATTAGAACGGGTCCTTACAGTTGGTATCAGAGCGGTGGTCTTAGCAAACCAGGTCTTGCATTAGTGTGTCTAATTGATAGTCATTAGGATGCGTTAGTGAGTCTGGACTTCGACCGTGTCTGCATGTCAAAAGTTTTTGCTTATCATTTTTATCGGAAATCATCTGCTTATCATCCTTTGGAAATTACCTACTCATTATTCTTAGTCTAGACACGTTTTACTGCATTGACTGCATGAATAGTGTATAGACAAAATTCATATCTTGGCGTATCTGACAATTCATATCTTTGCGTATCTGTTACTGTAGACCTTGCCTGATATCTCTCGTAAATTTCTTCTTAATTTAAGGGATCCTGGTACTATATATATCTATGAAAATTATGCATTGAGAATACCATCCAACTATCAATTTCTGTCACTAAACTCTTCATACCAAAAATCTTTCCTGAGATCGCGTAAGATGGCCTCTACGAATCGACCAAGTTCCTCTGACTCCGAAGACAGCGTGATAGGAGCACACCAACAAACCAACTACCGTGATTACTGGAGAAAATGGGGGTGGGTTCACGACATAATCACCCTATGGAGAAGGGAAGAAGGTACTCCATATCATGAACCGAATCTACCACCTAACCTTGGAGTACTCGACCCGCTCACCGGAGAACCTGTTCACAACACCGTTTATACCCTTTTTGCAAGAATTTTTCGTCTTGAGGCTACCATTAACAGAACTAGAGAAGATATCCGACCTCTACCTCACACTGATAACCAACCAGGGTTAGTAGAAGAAGTTAAAGAACTCCGAGCTCGAGTGTTAACTTTAGAGAGCACGGCACACAATTTGCAAGCACCACCAGTATCACCAACACCAGTAACATCACCAGCCTCAGCACTAACAACACTAATACCACCAACAATAACATCCGCGTCACCAGCTTCAACATCTCATTCTGTATCTCGAGTATAATCATCGTTCTACAAATCGTTCTACATCATTTATCTTCGTTCGACATGGTGATTATGTAATCTCTAATGTTTTAGAGATTATATATTCTTGTTCTAACAGTAAAACAAATGAGTTTGATATCATATTAACTCATTAAATCCATGAGTACATCTGAAGAAAATATATATGTATATATGTTTTCATAAAGATTGTAACTAAAAATTCTTTTGTACAAACTGTTAATGGTGAAAATATTTTAACGGGTAGGTAATACTCGAGGAATATTCAGATTTCACATTAATAAGTTACACTGTACATTCTTTGAAGCTGATTCAACAGTCATTTACTATCCTACTTACATCCACCGATATACAAATCCGTTCATCACAGAATAACCATATTCATCCAATTTCATATTAGGATTTTGATTTATCAGAATCCAACGAGTGGCATAATGAAGAAAACATTTGACAAAATAAAATTTGTTAGAAACAAACAAATTAACTATGAGAAATTTTATTAAGAATCCACGCTAACTGTTCCTAGCTAACTGATTACATTTTATTTATCGCAGTTTATTTATCGTAATTTAATTATCGCAATTTTATTTATCGTCATTTAATTTCTGTTATTTATTTTACGCACTTTAAATATCGGGACACGTATACAAGGTTTTGACATATCATATCGACACATCTATATATATTATTTGGAATCACCATAGACACTCTATATGCAGTAATGATCGAGTTCTCTATACAGGGTTGAGGTTGATTCTCAAATAATATATATACTTTGAGTTGTGATCGAGTCTGAGACATGTACACTGGTCACGATACGTATTAATTAATTCGAATATTATATATTAAATTATATATGAATTATTGGACTGTTAACAGTGGATTATCGACTGTGGACTAATGACATTAGACAATTAAAATGAATTAAAATATTGATTATAATATATGAAACTAAATAATTCTTCAAGTTTGCCACTTGATTTCATTTTAAACCTCATTTGTATCTTGACGATTACAATCTGCGTTCAAACCTTTCATGATTCTTGAAAACACCTCAATCGAGAAGGTGAACCAACCGCACTTCATCTACGAAAGAAAAGATTGATGTATATAGTTATGCGCCTAAAAACATTCGGAATCTGAGTAAATGTATAACACGTATCTGTGTTAGCTCCTTTGACATTGTTATTACCGAAAACAACTTTACAATCCCTGTCCAAAGTAGTCAATTTTGTCACAGCTCCAGTAAATCAACTTCGATTTTCATTTTAATTAGCCTAATTATAACCTTGATGTATGAATTGCCCTTCGTCATCGTTACCGGGGAACCATTTACATCCCATCATATTAGCAGTAAACTTACAAGTAACTTCATTACTAACTAGCTTAAGTCTCTTCGAAAAACCATTATATTTATTCATTGAAACCCTATCATATACTCATCCGCATCTTGTAACGAGAACTGCCATACCAATTACCGGGAATCAGCAAATCTGTATTGTGAGTCTCACAACGTTTCCACATTAACAGTTATATGTATCCATATAATATTTATCTCTTAGAACTATGATCTTCCATTCTGAAATTTTGAAAGGCACCCAATCTGCGAATTAATACTCTGAATTTTGAAAAGTTGAATGAAGCAACAAAAACTGTAAACGACCTCAACAGCCAAAAGTTGATAATAATAATAAAATAAAATTGTATGTTGGCAAAGCTCAGAAAAAGTTGGAACTGGAAACCGGATTGAGCAAACCATGAAGGAGACCGAGGACAAATACAAGAACCAAACCCTATATTCAAGAATCCAGATGATTCTGTATCCGATGAAACCTTAAGAAAATATCTTGCTCCATACTCATGTTAAATTTTGTGGAAAAATCTTTCCTCATCAACCTTCAATCTTAGAAATTCTAAAATATCATCATAAATATCTTCGATATTTCTGAGGATATTTTCATAAATATTCTTGTCCGAAATTATTCATCTCTTCGTGCTATCTATATTACATCATAAAGGAAACTGTTTTAGTTTCTAAATTCTGAAAAATTCAAATAATTTTTAAGTAGTGTTGGGAACTGAAGCATGAGTTAGTATAATATAATGACACTTGATCAACGTGATTATATTACAGTAAGTCATGCTGAGTATCTAATGGAACATGTTGATTCACGGATTTTAACGTCATCATGTGTCATGTTACACGACTCTTACATTCTATTTAACCTCCAAATATACCGAGAACATATCTTTCTGATAATTCTATCTTTTTTCTTGAATTCTGGTAAATTAACCAATCAATATTGTGCTATTACAATTTCTCTCTTAGAACGTTAGCTATGTTCATTTCGAATTTCATATCTATGAATTCTGGACCATTATTCGTTTGACTTAAAGTCGAGAAGAGAAAACAAAAGTATAAAAATCCGAAATATAAGGGAGGATATAAAGCCCAAACAACAACACCGAAATTACAAACAGTGGATATCAGTGCGTATAGCAATATAAAGAAACGGGAGGATTATAAATACAATAATCCCTAGAGCATAATAGAAATAAACAGATTCTTCAGGTGGGAGTTGGAAAATAAGAACGATCATTGCGATAGTTAGAATAAGAACAAGGATCAGAACAGGGTTAAGCATTTTCATAAATCTTTTGAATTTGAAAATTGAGTATGGGAGTGGAAATAATGAAACGGAAGAAGTTCATTTATAGTGAAATACCAGACAAAGCAATCGAGACAAATGATCGCATTTAATTAAGGAGATCTTAATTTCCATAAAGCCCCAAGAATCAGATCTTTTAGAATTCCAAGATTTTCTTTTAAATTCCCTGGATTCCGGAAATTTACTGTAGCTACGTCAACAGTAAATCTCTATCTCAATCTTTCATGACAGCTTCACTCGAACACTCCGAGTAATCGAATTGTTTTATCCAAATTATTCAATGGTAATAAAACTCTAGTTATCAACTCATATTCGTCATGAAAACATTCCTATTGTTAACCATGACCACCTCACTCAAATTTCGGGACAAAATTTCTTTAACGGGTAGGTACTGTGATGACCCGGGAATTTTCAACCAAATTTAAACTTGATCTTTATATGATCTCGACACGATAAGCAAAGTCTGTAAGATGGAGTCTCAAGAAGTTTGAACTGTTTCATATATTAAATTGACCTTCGACAATTCCCGACGATTCACGAACCTATTAGATTTACAAATCGAAAATAATTAAATATATATGTAATTGTATTTAAAATATATAACTATAATAATAATAACATTATATTTTTTTTACTTCATATCTTATTACTGAAATATTAATTTGATAAACCATAATAGATAATGAATTTCTGAGTTTGATGTTCTTATTACATGTTGCATATATGTTCTAGTTGGACTATAAATTAAAGAATAAACTTCCTATATCTAGGTAACGTCCAAGAATGTATCTTTTAAAACAATATCTTTGATAGATGAATGTACATTTTTTTATAAATTTTATTTACAATTGTGATAAACTGATAATAATAAATATAGGAAATTTATATCATGCAAACTAAGACATGGGGTTCTAAATACTTTATCAATTCACGAGTAGCATTATTTAACAGCTAGAAAGCAAATTACTTACCTCTAGACGAAATCTAGGTTCAGAATTTTGGGTTAAATTTATATTGCTAGTCAAAAAGATTATCCTTTTTATATTGCAACTTGTTTTGTGTGGAACACACCACTTGAAGGTTTTCATCGACATACACACAACCACATATAATTATTTTTTTTATTGATATTATATATTCTACATATATATCTATTACTCCTTTCTGTGAAGAGTCAAATACCACCCAAGAACACCTTTAAATATTACAAGTTGATGCCACCTTTCTGCAGCTAAGTTAATTATTGTTTGTTGCTAATACTTTGATTTTAATCAAAATAATCGATTTATATATTTTTTTTTTTTGCCCATATTAACTAATTAATATTAATGTTGATTCAGTATTAAGACTTAAAACATACTAACATTTATGTGAACGTATGAAGCAATGAACTTGTCTATTTCCATGTTGAATTGATATGTGTGTTTCAAAAGTAGAAATAGTGTCGGTAGGAAATAAATAAGAAATTTTCACGGGAGATAATAAAACAATAAAAGTGGGTGCTGGTGTCTTTTTTTTTTTTTTACCAAGTGAGAATTCCACTTTATATATGCATCAAGTGCATGCATCAAACCCACTTGCTTCTTGCACATTACATACACATATATATTTCTCCTTTGTGCTATTACTCGATCCTTTTCTCTATGTGTCTATTCGATATGGCATAAACATCTTCTACCACTTTCTGTTCGCTGCTATAACCATCCAAGAACCACCCCAAAATCGAACCATTCTGGTGGACTGCTGCTCGTCTGACCCAAGTTACTGCTCGTCCCTTTTGTGCAGCTATTTAATCGATTAATTGTTGCTGCCTCTGTCCGTAAACCACTACAAAACCATTGATCATCACCTTCGATTGATACAAACACACACCATAGCCACAATCCAGTTAACTATTGTTGTACAGCTCGATTTATTTATTCCTGTTTTATTCGATCAACCTTGTAAGCTGTTATTGCTCCTTGTTTTCGAATATTATATACATGAAGTATGATGATGGTGACTAAATAAAGATGATATGGACACAAGTGGGTATCACACAAATATAATAAAGTAGCAGCCTCATTCTTTTAACAGCTGGTATGCTCGTGATATTTGATGATGGATGGGATGTTATTCAATTAAGTTATAGTTAGTGGGATTGTTAAGATTATGGTAGGGTCAATATATGAAAACGAGTTTTAGAGTATTTAGTCTAACGAGGACTTTGTTTATAATGATTGGGCCGTAAAAGATCTAGGGATGGAATGTGTTCCGGATTCTGCTAATGGGCCATGTTTTAAAATTTTGTTTGGACCGAAATCCACATTTAACCAAATGATATGATGATAAATCGTGAAGTACAATGATAATACGCGGTGTTAATGATAGATGATGATGTGATTTTATGTGAAGATGATATTCGATTAGTGAGGGTTATATACGATAATAATTAGGTGATACGCGATGATTAATATGATGTTGTTGATGATGATGATTTAATTAGAATGATGATGAAGATGTAAGTGGGTTTTGTTGTGGAAGAAGAAGAACACAAAAAATGATGTTAAAAGAATTTAGGTACTAGATAAATCTGAAATAAAATGATGGAGTAATTGTTAGGGTGTTTTTGTTAAGCGAGAGGTCGCGGGTTCGAGTCCCGACTTGGGCGATTTTGATATTTTTGAGCTATTAAGGTAGTAACCATTTATTATTATTATTATTATTATTATTATTATTATTATTATTATTATTATTATTATTATTATTATTATTATTATTATTAATATTATTATTATTATTATTAATTATTAATATGATTATTGATATTAGTGTTATTACTATAATTATTAATATTGTTATTATTATTATCATTATTAGTATATGTAATATATTAGTTATTACTAGTATCATAAAAAGTGTTATAACGATTATCGTTATTATTACTAAAAGTATTATTAATGTTATTATTATTAATATATCATTTTAGTACTACCATTATTATTATGAATATGATTAGGATCATTATTATTGTTATTATAAAAATAATACAAGATACTGCTATTTTCACTAATATTAGTATTAATAACTTTTTTGTAATTATTAGTACTATTATTATTATTATTATTAACATAGGTACCACTTTTAACAATATCGTTATTTTTATTAGTATTATCAATACCAAGAAAGTTATTATTATTAATCAATCATTATTATCTAAACTATCATTTTTGTTACAAATAAATATTTTGTATCTAAAACATATTTAATACATATATTATAATTATATGATAGTTTATATACTTACATGTAAAAATATAATAATTTTTTTTAAATAAATACTTATATATAACAAACTAATAATATTTTTTTTACATAATACTAACCATACATATATATATATATAGATATATTAATGTAACTAAATATATAAATATTAAAAATTTTTAATATATACACAAACTAAATAAGTATAATATATAATTTAAGATAATATACATGTTTGTTCGATTACGATTATACGTTTTAATATATACACAAATGATATAGGTTCGTGAATCCGAGGCCAACCCTGCATTGTTCAATATAATCATATGTATTTTTACTACAAAATACATTAGGTGAGTTTCATTTGCCTTTTTACCCTTTATATTTTTGGGCTGAGAATACATGCGCAATTTTTATAAATGTTTTACGAAATAGACACAAGTAATCGAGACTACATTATATGGTTGAATGATCGAAGCTGAATATGCCCCTTTTTGCTTGGTAGCTTAAGAATTTGGGAACATCACTAATTTTGAGAATTAGTGCACGCCTAATTGACGCAAATCCTAAAGATAGATCTATTGGGCCTAACGAACCCCATTCGTTGTAGCGGATGCTTTAGTACTTCGATGTTGTTTTATATCATGTCTGAAGGATTTCCCGGAATGATAGGGGATATTCTTATATGCATCTTGTTAATGTCGGTTACCAGGTGTTCAATCCATATGAATGATATTTTTGTCTCTATGCATGGGACGTATATTTATGAGAACTAAAAATGAAAATCTTGTGGTCTATTAAAATGATGGAAATGATTATTTATGTTAAACTAATGAACTCACCAACCTTTTGGTTGACCCTTTAAAGCATGTTTATTCTCAGATACGAAAGAAATATTCCGCTGTGCATTTGCTCGTATTAGAGATATTACTTGGAGTCATTCATGACATATTTCAAAAGACGTTGCATTCGAGTCGTCAAGTTTATCAAGATTATTATTAAGTCAATTATAGTGGGATATATTATGAAATGGTATGCATGCCATCAATTTTCGATGTAAAGCAAGTTTGTCTTTTAAAAATGAATGCAATGTTTGTAAAATGTATCATATAGAGGTCAAGTACCTCGCGATGTAATCAACTATTGTGAATCGTTTGTAATCGATATGGACTTTGTCCAGATGGATTAGAACGGGTCCTTACACATATATACTTGTAATTTATGTTTTAAGGTATAATCACTAACCCTAATCTTTCTAGATCAGATTTTTGTTCAATTACATAGTGCTCAATTGATTGCGATTAGAGTCGTTACTAGTCGTTTAATTGCACGATTGATGTCGTTTGTAGGAATCACGAATTTAATTGCTATGAATCTGATTAAATGAGTTTATGTACTGATCTTTAAATGTATCTAGATGGATATATCTCAAAAAATTAATAAATTTGGACTTTGGATTTGCGTATTTTCGTTACCGTATGCGTAAGTTATGATCAATCGAAGTTTTCGGTAGGGTTTTGCATGCTATACGAATTTTCTGGAATATATGCTTTGTGAATTAGTCATGAAAATGATAACCATTGAATTCTTTGTTAAAAATCACGCAAGATAGACTTTAGAATCATGTAAAAGGTTTTGTATTGCTCTCAATACGATAAAACGAATATTGGTGATTCGTATTGAGCTGAAACTGTGATCGTATGCACGCTAAATGATCTCACATGAACTAGAAATTATTTAAGACTTTGGTCTTCCGGTATGTTGTTATTTATATGTTCCTAAGCATATTACGTTTTGTATGATAACTTCTAAAAACATAGTTTGCTATGTGTTGTATGCATCACCAAATGACATGTCTGATTGTTGCTAAAAAACTGAAGGTCTGATTTAATGAATTAACTGTACAAAATGGCTATATGAAAGTCTTTGGTTATTTTATCACTAAAACTTTGGAGTGTCTAGAGTAATCTCCAATTAGCCGTTCATTAAAAGCTATTTTCTAAACTAAATGAGTATTTTTCTAAAACTGTTGCGCGTGCAGAAACTGATTTGGTAAACCTTAACTAGACCCTTTATGAAACTCGACTTGTAGACATCGTATGAGGCCCTGGCCAAGATTTTTAGAAATGTTTATGAGTCTAGTTGTGATCTGGAGTTGTTCATATTATTATGATTTATGTGCTATGAATTATGTGCGTTGCTTGGACACGTGCATGAATTTGATGCTAAACTATAAACTGTGAACACGTACTTGACAAACTGTGAACTAAAACATGTTAGTTGACTTAGGATTGACATGTTGACCAAGATTGTATGACCTACTGAGATGTTTGACTTAGGTTGACCACTTGACCAAGTTTGACTTTTGGTTTGACTTTGGTTGACTTTTGTTGACTTGCTTGAACTTGTTGACTTTTGCTTACTTGTTGAGTTAGTATGAACACTAGGACTATGCGTATACTATGGGTTAACATCGTGTGACCTATGTATTTACTTAAGGTAACTTATTTGCTTAGGTTGCGTTTTACGATCGTGATTGTCCGACTACCGTACCATTTTACTAAGAGTTTACTGTGCTTTGCAAAGGTGAGTCTACAGTCCCATTTTCTTTAACAATTTTGGGATGAGATAACATGCCATTTCAAATGTTTTACATATTTGGCACGAGTAACTTAAACGATATACATATGAGTTCAGATCAGAAATCCCTTAGCTTGATTATATTAATTACTTTACGTAAGCTCGACTTATAGGGATGGTACTATTTGGTTTGACAAACCTTGCCTCAACATACGGGGTGCTCATTCTGTTGTAACTTGTACACCTGATCAGTGTATGCTTGTAAAAGGGTAAAAGGAAGATGCGTAGTGACTTAGCTATCTGATCAAGCATAGTTCCGCGCCGTTGACAGAATACACTTGGATCAACGAAAAGAGGGGTTTTTGGGGTTCAATGACATCAACACTCTGGTCTGGATACCGTGATAACTCGAATCGAGATGATGATCTCGAGAGGGTGGTCGATGGTTGAAGGCCGTCCGGTTTGATTGGGTAGTTGGGCCGTGAGGGAAAAAAGCCTAAGAGGCAAAAACCCTTGGATTTGTGTGTGAGTAGAAAAGGAGGGGAGAGAGTGAGTGGAGAGTAAGAAAGAGAGAGAAAGATGAGATGGATAAAATGGGAGGATGACCCCTCTATTTATAGAGGGGAATTAGGGTTCTTAGGACACTTTATGGGATTTTCCTTATCCAAGCCCAAGTGCAAGCCCAATGAGAAAACATGATGGGCTACGAACATCATCAAGTCCCCCAAGTTCGGTATGATATGTTGAAGATGTATCATGTTGAACTTGTAAATATGCCACCACCATTATTCCGAGAGCGCTCTCCTAGCAATTCTTAATCAGGTGCAATGTGCTTCAGGAGAGCATGCGTCATGTAACAATGTCGTGTCACCGGGTGTCGCATAATGCGGATGCGCGCGGGTGCTGCAGTATCCGATTGTGTTTGTATGTCCCAATCATTATCCGGTGTACCATAATACTTAGTCATAAGCTGCGTCTCATACATGTATTTATAAATGTCCTAGGGTTCATCCATGCTTGTCATCAAAGAAAGGGGGATTTAAGGGTTTTTGTATTTAACTCTCAGGTCCGATGCACCGTGAATAACCCCAATGTGAAATGATGATCTCAGCCGGGGTGGTTAAATGTAACCCACCATCATCCGAAGATGCCGGAATTGATGGCTTGTTGATAAGAGTTAGGATTTATGTTCAAGGAATGTTACTTTTTACTGCCGAAGGTCAGCCCTGGAGCTATGTAGATACCGGTCGAGGCGGGTAAATCTCTTCATGGTGATGATCTCGTAATCTCGGGACATCATGGTTGGAAGTTCGTGAAACTATTCATGTGCTTGTTCAGTGCGCACCGTAAGCTTTACTGTTAACGCACTATTGTCAATATGCTCACTCACCAATCACTTGGCTCTAGTAATGCGCAATGCGCGTAACATGTTCATCGTTAAGTCTTTCTGATGCATTTTGGTTATCATGGGAATCTTGTGCGTGTCGCGTTTGATACGTATGCTCGAAGAACGCGAATATGCGCATCATGATATGCCCAAGAATTGATCTGTTGGGCTATACATATCGTCAAGTCCCCATGTTCAGCATAATCATTTGAACCTGGGTTTGTTGATGTCCAAGTCCCCAAGATCGGCATAATCGTTTGAACCTGGGTTTGCTGATGTCGATTTAGGCCTTAGCTTCCCTTTGTCCTACACTCTGCTTGCCTTATTAGTGTACCAAACAAGGTTACCCAGAGCGAAGGTAAGCAGGTTATTGTCCTAGTATTCAGCGGTCTATTGTTTGTTGATCGTTTTATGTGCGATGGCCCTCTAAGTCTTGTGATGGTATAATCTTCGTCTTCATGTAGTCTTCATCTTCGTGTAGTCTTGTAGTCTTCATCTTCGTGCAGTCTTGTAGTATTCGTCTTCGGGTCGTTGCGCAAGTCTCTTCATGGCACGCCATCTTCATGGTGCATCATCGTATTTGTCATCAAGTTTAGCCAATGCATCTTGTGTTCGCGAGCGATTAAAGATAATCATAAACGTGATGTGTATGCACGAGATACGCGAATATGCGGATCGTGAAATATCATCACCGCCGTCATCTTGCAAAAGACCATCATCTCTATCATCAATCCCCCAGTTCGATATTATGCGCAAGCATGGCGCATGGTGTCGAACTCATCTAAAGTTCTTCATAAATATAAAATAAAGGGGAGAAAAGAAAGAATGGTTAAAGAATGGATGTCGTGAGCTGCGCGCGACCATGAACTTGATAAAAGATGCCATGAGTTGGGCGCGATCATGGATTTGTAAAAGATGCCATGGGCTAGGCGCGACCATGTACTTGTAAAAGATGCCATGAGCTGGGCGCGATCATGGATTTGTAAAAGATGCCATGGGCTAGGCGCGACCATGGACTTGTAAAAGATGCCATGGGTTGTGCTCGATCATGGACTTGATAAAAAATGCCATCGGCTGAGTACGACCATGGACTTCATAAAAGATGCTATGGGCTGGGCGCGACCATGGACTTGATAAAAGATGTCATGGGCTGGGCGCGACCATGGACTTGTAAAAGATGCCATGGGCTAGGCGCGACCATGGACTTGTAAAAGATGCCATGGGCTGTGCGCGACCATGGACTTGATAAAAAATTCCATGGGCTGAGTGTGACCATGGACTTGATAAAAGATGCCATGGGCTGGGCGCGACCATGGACTTGATAAAAGATGCCATAGGCTGGGCCCGACCATGGACTTGTAAAAGATGCCATGGGCTATGTGCGACCATGGACTTGATAAAAGATGGATGACATGGGCTAAGCGCGACCACGGACTTGTAAAAGATGTTATGTGCTGTACGCGACCATGGACTTGATAAAAGATGCCATGGGTTGTGCGCGACCATGGACTTGATAAAAGATGCCATGGGCTGGGCGCGACCATGGACTTTTGATTTGTTTAGAAATTTTAATTAATACAATGTACATCGAATGACAATTATAATCCCCCTTGCCATTATACATATTAACCATATTAACAAAAAATCTCATATCAAGTCTTATTGCGTGTTGAACGACTTTGTTTGCCAAGTATGATAATTGTAATGATCAAGCGCGTAAGATCATTAATGAACATGCTGATATGTTTGGCTTAAATACATTTGATGTTAATCGTAATTATACTCAAGGCATGCAAGCGCTCAACCTCCGTGTATACCATTGTGCACACAGTATACATTTTGATTGTGCACTCGTGTTGTGCGTACAAGAGTCTTCTAAGCTCGCCAACACTTAGGATTGAGGTCAGGCGCGACCAACGCCTTCGTTTATAGTCATGACTTGCAGATCTCTAGTTATGCTCGGGTGGAACTAGGTCAACCCAATGACCGTCTCTCTCCGGTAATATAGTCTAGTCTGTCACCAAACAGACTTCTGCCTCGCGGGAGCTAGAGAAAGTCATCCCTTAAGTAGGCAGAAACGCGCTAGTATTATGCTGTGCACGTGCAGTTCAAGTCAAATAGCTATTCAGCTCCGAGAGGTACATGAAATCCTAACCGAAAATGACTTAATGCTTTAATATAATCATAAAAACGATTTTTACAATAACGCAGTACACGGTTGACCTACAAAGGCGCGTTGTTTTAGTAATTACATGTAAGTCTAGACAAAGTAGGTGAGTGATCAATTCTTCTAATTTCTATATTACATGTAGCATTTATTAAGCGCGGTAGCATGCCAGGTCTGCTTAATTGGATTATCCTTGAGCTGTGCCAGGTTATAAGTTCCGGTGTTACTGATTCCACCAACTTTGTAGGGGTCTTCCCGATTAAGGCCCAGTTTACTAGTGCCCTCAACCTCACTGACTTAGTTATTGTGCCAAACAAGATCTTTGAAGGCGAGCGCCAGAGGATTTGAGCACTTCTGGTAAATGTGGCCAGGTGTATACGAAATACTTGAAGTACAAGATACACCAAAGGAAGACAGTTTACACAATAATTACACAAAAACAGTTTAGCGCATGTAAACTCATCAAATTACAAGCAGCAATGAAGATATTCATGTAGAAATAATACGCATGCGAATACAACATAACACGCTAACTTATACTCACCTAGGTATCTGCTATGGTCATAATGCTTTACATCTAACTGGTTCAAATGTTTACGAGAAAGCACGTGAATGACCCTTATCAAATTAGTTAATAAGTGGTTGTAACAATTTTCAAAATTGATCAAAGGCATCAAATGATAGGCAATGCTAAGCTAAATAAGTTTATAAAGGTCTTGTGAATTTGGAAAGCAATGTCTCGAACAGTGTGCATTCACATTCACATGAATCATGCGCAAAATGCATAAGTCGTATGCATGTATCATATAAAAGTACCGCTAGCGCATTCAAAATAATAATGCAACAATGGAATAGAATTGATTAAATGCGCTCGTTGTATAGTAGCATTTTATAAGTCATACCTTGCTAAGCAAAACAAATAAAATGAGCGGGTGAATAACAATGGATACATACCCGTTTGCTGATGAGTATCCCTTGCAAAGTGAAGAAGCGGTCATGTGTGTTTCCAAACTAGCGTTACCGACCCTAGGGCGCCAAGTTGATTCGCTGAGCCGATGCGCTGATGAGTATGTCATCGCGAGCAAGCGCTCAGGCTTGCTAGGTTTGTTAATGGCTTTACACATCGTAACCGTTTCCCTGCATTCCTCAACTAGGTCGATATAACTCCCGAGCCTTCGGGGTTGGTGTTTGATAAAGGATGGGATACGTCCCGTGGATGAGGTAGGACTTAAGAAAAAGACAACGTCGCACTATTCCATCCGTAAGCCCTAATGGAAAGGACGATATCGTGCTATTCTACTTGTAAGCCTTCCAAATTCAAAAAATTGTAATTTAATACCCGATCTTGCAAAATATTGGTCCCTCAAAAGTCTTGAGGTTCGATGTGTCCCGTGTAGAGTCTTCCATTAAGTGCGCAAGATACATCCGGGAACGTGCGAAACAACCACGAGATATGGCGCTTATGCACTTTATCCATATGAAGAACAATATTATTATTGATCTTTAAAATTGTGTATGTACCTTATCTATGCGAAAACAAATATATTTGACATCCATCTGCCTTTGTAAGCTAACGTGCACCCATTCTCAGGCTAACAATTCATTCAACCATTCAAACGTTTTATGCGCCAACTTTGTTAGATTCATGCGCCAAATTACCATGCATGCGCCACATTACCTTGCAGGCGCAAAATTATTGTACGCATGCAACTTTATGTGTGGAACCAACGTGCGGGAAATAATCGTTCCTGAAATAATCGAGGGTGAACCATCGAGCGCGAATCTATCGAGCGTGAATCCATCTAGCGTGAACCCATCGAGCGTGAACCCATCGAGCGCGAACCATCGAGCGCTATCCATCGAGCGCGAACCATTGGGCGCTAATCATTGAGCGCTAATCATAGAGCGCTAACAATCGAGCGCTAACCATCAAGCGCGAACCATCAGCGCGAACCGTCGAGCGCTAACCATCGAGCGCTAACCATCGAGCGCTAGGCATCGAGCACTATCCATCGAGCGCGAACCATCGAGCGCGAACCATCGTGCGCTATCCGTCGAGCGCTAATCGTCGAGCGCTAATCATCGAGCGCTATACATCGAGCACTAGCCATCGAGCGCTAACCATCGAGCGCTAATCATCGAGCATTAACCATCGAGCGCAAACCATCGAGTGCTAACGTCGAGAGCTAACCATCGAGCGCTATCTTTCGAGCGCTAGCCATCGAGCGCTAGCCATCGAGCGCTAGCCATCGAGCGCGAGCTGAGCAAGCATCTTTTCTACTCCATCTTTCAGTGTCATTAGATGAGTAAATTTTGTAGCTTATTGTGAGCGCTGGTGCTATGTGCAGCACGGGGTAATAGGGCGCTCAATTAGGAAAAAGTGAACGTCTCTTGTGAACAAATTGTAGTCATTATATTATATATTATATAACATATAATTTTCCAGTCCGACAAAATCTGATAGTTTCTTATCAGTCATGAAATAATAGGATATGGATGTGGAATCATTTTTGTCAAAATCTTATTGGATCTCAAAAATTACATATGAGATACATCTGATAGTGTTATACGGAGTATTTAATTTGACCAAGTAGTTTTTTCCAACATATCCACCAAATATTAGTTTAATTAAATTAAGTTAAATAAAGGAAATCGAAATATTTATGTGGGTCCGTACCCAGAATCGATACTTTCCTTTCTTAATTCATATATCGACGTAGAAATAGATAAGAAACTTACAGGTCTGAGTAACAATCGGTAGGAACTTACAGATGCAGTGGTGGTGCGGAGCCATTGCGCGGAGCATATTCGGTCCCGCGCTTATTGACTAGAACACATGACAAATTGTTTGTGTCCCACGGATGGCGCCAATTGATCAAGCATAGTTTCGCGCCGTTGACGGAAATACACTTGGATTAACGAAAGAGGGGTTTTTGGTGTTCAACGACATCAACACTCCGGTCCGGATACCGTGATAACCCGAATCGAGATGATGATCTCGAGAGGGTGGTCGATGGTTGAAGGACGCCGGTTTGATCGGGTAGTCGGACCGTGAGGGAAAAAAGCCTAAGAGGCAAAAACCCTTGGATTTGTGTGTGAGTAGAAAACGAGGGGAGAGAGTGAGTGGAGAATAAGATAGAGAGAGAAAGATGAGATGGATAAAATGGGAGGATGACCCCTCTATTTATAGAGGGGAATTAGGGTTCTTAGGAGACTTTATGGGCTTTTCCTTATCCAAGCCCAAGTGCAAGCCCAATGAGAAAACATGATGGGCTACGCACATCCTCACTATCCGCAGGGTTAAAGCCTTATAACCAAGTGCCCATGATAATGTATAATTTTTAGGATGCTTTTCAGAAATCTAGTGGCATAACATACGATGAATGATACTTAAACATGATGTTTACAAACTAGAAACTAGACATGGTAATGTCTACAAGCAGTTGAAACAAAAAGAACTTTTTGATGTCACACACAATTGAAACATGACATCGGCCGATTACCCACAGTTTAACACTTGGCATTTGCTGTATGCAAACTTTTGACATTGAACTTTGATGGTTTAAACTGATAAATGTTTACAGATATCTGAATACTGATTTTGGATACCGATTACTGATAAACGATTTTGATAAATGATTTTCGATAAACGATTTATGAAAACTGTTTTATGAAACATACGAGAACTATTTACTTAAATTTGTAGATTCACTCAACTTTATGTTGACCCATTTTGCATGTTTTATCTCAGGTATTAGTTGCTTCCGCTGTAGAACATTGTTGTTAAGTAGAAGTCAAGCCAAGCACTGGGACCAGAGTTAACATCACCGTTAATGGATTTTGACGGTATGTTATAGTTGGTATCAGAGCTTTGGCTATAGGGAACTATGATGCATTAGTGTGTCTAACCGTAGGATGCATTATTGGGTCTAGTCTATAGCCGTGTACTTAGGATGACTATTATACGCTATGCTTACACTGTTTGCTCTACTATGCTACATGTAGCGCAACGTATTATATCACATGCATATACACATCTATACCCAGATTGATGTGG
Source organism: Rutidosis leptorrhynchoides (assembly GCF_046630445.1). Classification (NCBI taxonomy): domain Eukaryota; kingdom Viridiplantae; phylum Streptophyta; class Magnoliopsida; order Asterales; family Asteraceae; genus Rutidosis; species Rutidosis leptorrhynchoides. The sequence goes on from NC_092336.1 coordinate 114,095,946, forward strand.
ACTTGGACTAAATATACTATATCACGAATCACATACGTACACACGACGCGAGACTTAATTGAAGTAAGTTGGCTACACTATCTTGAACTTATGGAGTAATGTCGAATGGAAATGTGTGATAACGTAATGTAATGACAGGGATTACATTACGGTAACTCATATAGAAGTTCTGACATCGCAAAATAAGGAATTGGGAGCGGGTCAAGTAAGTTACTTGGATAAATACCGTTAGAACACAAACCGTATAATCTCATACATGAGTAGAAATTTACACTCTGCAAATTAATTGTTATAATAACATATAAAAATCATGTAATCACTTCACAACTCGTCACTACTTGACACTTTCCGTCACCAGCGATCAACACTTGACACTACGAAGACACTGCTTAGAACATACTCATCATCTCATACCACTACTCCTTACTACTTATCATTGCTAACTACTACTCAACGCCGCCTTTCACTGCTAGTCTCTACCGATCACTACTTCTCACTGCTTGTCATTACTAGTTACTACTTAATGCTACCCATTGCTACTTACCACTACTAAATACTACTCATCACTACTAGCACCTCCACGATTCACTACTAGCTATTAAGCATCACTACTCATTTCTGATATATCTTAGAGGATGCATCCCCTGTGACAGCCCGCACAATACGTAGTAGATATTGTCTACTTGACTTCTGACTTACCTATCATTTAGTCACCCGCGACTTTACGATTTTGCTTTCCAATACGAGTCTACCTGAAGAGGTATTCACACCCTCCCTCATAAAGTGTATTTCGTTCTTGTCCCCCACCGATGTGGGACAAGTCTGATAACTCACCCTGCTTTTAACATCAACTTTAATGAAGTTCGTCACGAGTTCGTTCTGGCTCAACAATCATAATGTTTATATACTATCAACACTAGTGCTGATAGAAGCTTTATCGCTAGAGAATACCGTCACAACATTTAAAACCCAATATTTTCCTTAGACAACGTATACTCTATAGAACTATTAAACTGGGAAGTTTTGACCTCGTGGTTGGAACAGACTGGTTATCTGACGACAAAACTGAGGCTGCTGCGACCAGAAGGCTATTCAAATTCCTCTAACCGACGGAGATGGTGTACGGAGAGAAGATCAGTACACCGTTGCATTACATAAATTGCTAGAAGGTCCAGAAGTGCATGAGATAAGGATGTCTCGCAATTTTGGCACATGTGAGCAAAGTTGAACCACAAATTAAGGGACCCGAAGATGTCCCAACCGTTAGAAATTTTTCTTAAGGTCCTTCCGGAAGAGTTACGAGGTCTTCCACCTCACTGTGAAGATGAATTTCAGATTGATCTAGTGCCAATAGCGGCCCTAGTGGCTCGCGCACCGTATAGACTTACACCCCCAGGGCTACGAGAGTTGTTGGCTATGAATGCCAAGCTGAGGAGCAAGGTGCTCACACTAAATAGGAACTCCCCTATGGTGAAGAACATCAGGGTCATAATGCGTTGATCTGTGGAAAGTGCAAGAAGGCAACTACATAGCCAAGGACATCTGAGACAAAGCTCCAGTTCTTTTTGTAAAGAAGAAGGATGGATCTATGAGACTTTGTATTGATTACGGAGAACTGAATGAGCTAACTATCAAGAATAGATATCTGTTACCAAGGATCGATGATTTGTTTGATCAGTTGAAAGGATCAGGATGTTACTCTAAGATAGATCTGAGGGCAGGTTACCATCAGATGAGAGAAAAAGAGACAGATATACCAAAGACAACGTTTAGAACACGCTACGGACATCATGAATTTACAATAATGCCATTTGGATTGAAGTACGCAACGGAAGTGTTCATGGATCTCATGAACCGTATGTGTAAGGCATATAGACAAGTTTGTTATTGTATTTATTTACAATATTCTGGTATATTCTAAGAACGAGAAGGGACATGAACAAACTCTCTGTTTGATACTTGAGATACTCAGGAAGGAGCAGCTGTACGCGGAATTTTCGAAGTATGACTTCTGGTTACAAGAAACTCAATTTTTGGGTCATATCGTAGGTGTCAATGGTATTCAAGTTGATCCTATGAATATAGAAAAGGTCAAGAAATGGGAGACTCCTAAATCGCCAACGCAGATTCGAAAATTCTTAGGTCTCGCTAGTTATTATAGGAGATTCATTGAGGAATTTTCTACTATTGCCCGACCGTTAATAGCATTGACTCACAAGGGTACAAAGTATGAGTGGACTGAGCAACATGAGTCTGCATTTCAGTTGTTAAAACAGAAGTTGACTACTTCTCCAATTTTGTCTTTATTCGAACGGAATGAAGATTTCGTAATTTACTGTGATGCTTCACGACAGGGTTTGGGTTGCGTGTTGATGCAACAGAAGAAAGTGATTGCCTATGGATCATGACAACTAAAGGTACATGAACTGAATTACACTACGCACGACTTGGAACTTGGTGTTGTGGTCTTTGCACTGAAGATGTTTAGACACTACTTGTATGGTACTAAGTTTACTGTTTTCACCGATCACAAGAGTTTGCAGCATATCTTCAACCAGAAACAACTCAACATGAGGCAGAGACGTTGGGTAGAACTATTGAACGACTACGACTGCAAGATTCGCTATCATCCTGGAAAGGCTAAAGTCATTGCAGATGCCTTGAGTAGGAAAGAGAAGGCTAAACCTCTCCGAGTTAGAGCGCTGAATATGACTGTCCAAACGAACCTTACTTCTCAAATACGCGACGCACAACTTGAGGCATTGAAAGAAGGGAACATTGTTACTGAGTCACTTAGAGGACTGGATACGAAATTTTTCATCCGAGAAGATGGAACCCGATACTTCCTAGAAAGAATTTGGATACCGAAGTTTGGTGGATTAAGGGAACTAGTGCTAGATGAGGCACACAAGACAAGATATTCTATTCACCCTGGATCCGACAAGATGTATCAAGATCTTAAGGCACTATACTGGTGGCCTAATATGAAAGCCGATATTGCTACCTATGTTGGTAAGTGCTCGACATGTGCTAAAGTCAAGGAAGAACATCAGAAATCGTCAGGACTACTAACACAGGCGAAGATTCCCCAGTAGAAATGGGAATGTATTGCAATGGACTTCATTACTAAGTTACCCAAGACGGTGGGAGGTTACGATACCATCTGGGTTGTTGTGGATCGTCTCACTAAGTCAGCTCACTTTCTACCGATTAAGGAAATGGATAAGATGGACAAGTTGACACATATTTACATCAAAGAAGTGGTTTCTCGACATGGAGTGCCGATATCCATTATTTTTGACAGAATGCAATGTGAACTCCTTTAGACATGAGTACATCGTATCACCCACAAACTAATGGCCAGAGCGAGAGAATCATCCAGACATTGGAAGACATGCTGAGGGCATGTGTTATTAATTTCGAAAATGGATAGGATAAGCATCTGCCACTAGCGGATTTCTCATACAACAACAGTTATCACGCTAACATAAAGGTCGCGCCTTTTGAACCACTTTATGGCAGAAAGTGTAGATCTCCCGTATGTTGTACTAAACTAGGGGATAGTCAACTGACTGGTCCTGAGATTATACACGAAACAACTGAGAAGATCGTACAGATTTAAGAGATACTGAAGAAGGCTTGAAATCGTCAAAAGAGTTATGCCGACGTTAGAAGGCGAGATTTGAAATTTCAGGTTGGAGACAAAGTTATGCTCAAGGTATCACCCTGGAAGGGTGTAGTGCATTTTGGTAAACGAGGAAAGCTAAGTCTGAGATATATTGGACCATTTGAGATTAACTAAAGAATTGGACCGATAGCGTACAGACTGAAACTACCGCAAGAACTCAGCGAAATTCATGACACTTTCCATTTTTCTAACTTGAAGAAATGCTTATCGGACGAAAGTTTAGTGATTCCTTTAGAAGAGATACAATTTGATAGTAGACTTCATTTCATGGAGGAACCTGTTGAGATCATGGACCGTAAGGTCAAACGTTTAAAGCAGAGCAATACACCGATAGTTAAAGTTCGAAGGAACGCACGCAGAGGGTCAGAATTCACGTAGGAACGTGAAGGCCAAATGAAACAAAAGTAGCCGCAACTGATTTCAGACGAAACAACTCCAACCGATGTGCACTAAATTTCGGGATGAAATTTCATTAACGGGGGGATAATGTAACAACCCTGCTATTTTCGTTAAGCTTCGTTAACTGTTCGTTAAGTTATTTAACGAAACTTACTTGAATTTTGTGTATTTGATCTAATTAAATGCATACTTGAGTTCATGATAAAATATTATATTTAATAGATTATTATATTAGCCGAAAAACCTATTTCATGTTTTGAAATACTGAGGAAATGATATGGTTTTGAAAACTGCAACAGAGGTCCCGTGAGACTGCGAAACGATCGATTTGTAATAAAATAATTATTTTTAATAATTATTAAATTTAATAAAACTTATTTAATTTATTATATATTTAATGAATTAAACTTGGTAGGAACCGTTTTAACGACCGGTTAACATTTCGAGAACTCGGTACGGTTAACTGCAACTAGAAACGAACCACACTTAGCATACTAACAAGCCAAAGCATAATTTAATTTAATTTTAATAGGTATATTATATAATTATTATGTTTTAAAAATACTTTTAATTTATTAGAATCTATATAGATTAAAAACATGAGAAATCAACGTTTAGCGACTCGGTTCGCGTTTTCGAGCCACAGAATCTATCGACACCTAACGAACTACACTATGAATGTACTAATTTGTTAAATTCAGCCCATGGTCTTCCTCTTGGACCCTCATCACCAAAATCCACCCAAGCCCCCCTTGTTGGACCTTTTTGTTCACTAGTTTGTTTAATGGGTTATAGTTAGGCCATAAAGCTAACCCTTAAAACCCCTGATTAAAAAAACACACTTATCCACTCCCTCCTACCCTAGATCCACGAAACTTACAGCCTACCATCATCATCTTCATCGTCGATCATCATCCCCACAACAACACCACTCAAAACTCAAAATTAGAACAAGTCTCGCGCATTAAAGTTGTTTGTTTCTTCATCCTTTACGCGTATATACTTGCAATTTATGTTTTTAAGGTATAATCACTAACCCTAATCTTTTTAGATCAGATTTTTGTTCAATTACATAGTGTATTAATGTCTAGTGCTCAATTGATTGCGATTAGAGTCGATACTAGTCGTTAAATTGCGGTTAAATCAACTTCGGTTGAAATTTGGACCCACTTTCGCACGATGAATAGATAACGATGCTATGAACAAGACTTCCTGATGGCTTGTTTCCATTCGAAATAGTTTTGACGCTAAAAAAGTCGTTTTGCTATTTCTAAAGGTGAATTTTGAACTTTCAGATTTTACGATACCTTTGCATTTGAACTCTTATGCATATTTAAATACCATTTTGATACTTATTTTTTATGTAACTCTTTATTTTGATACATTGAGAATATCTTTGGGGTTAATATATCACCACTAGCCATAATCCCTTAAATGTTTAGTGACATCTTAGTTTAATGGTTCGATTATTTTGTGACACTTTTAAATATCTCTCAATTCATAACTCTATAATTGTTTCTATATTAAAATTTCATATTGAGTGAAAATATATATAACGACCCTCATTTTTCCATTCTATACTTCTCATTTTTCCATTCTATACTTTTCCTTATTAAATGCCCAACAATATAATTAAACTTAATAATTAAACTTTAATTGATAATTGTTAAGCGTTAATAATTATAAATTATACTAACTAACTTTGTACATTAATCGACAAGTTAATAAAAATAATAAGTTAATAAACTTTTGTGAATAAATAAATAACTTTAAAACTTGTGTATTAAAAATAATTAAACTTGGATAATTAAGGAACCATTTATGCTAAATTAAAGTGCAAGGTTTAAAGTGAAAAATGTTAAACCCTAACCCTAAAACCCTAGCCGATTTTAGGGAGGGTAAAATTATCCTATTACCCCTAAAATTTTTGGCCAAGACACCCTCCCATAACCCCTTTTCCAAGCCAACTTGTTCTCTAAATAATTCCTTATTAAACCTTAATTCTAGAATAATCATATCCTCCCTATAAATAGAGATCTAGGCTAACCCATTCTATGTACCAAATCACAATTTCAACTCTCTCCCAAATCTCTCCCTCTCTCTCTCTAATTTTTGGCAAAATCCGAAAATATCATCACCACCACCCATCGAAATCCCCACCAATCTTCAAGGTGATCTTCAAGTGTTCTTCCCGTTCTTCATGTTCTTCGTGAATCTTCAAGGTGTTCTTCAAGTTTCTCAAGGCTTTAATCTTCAATCTTCATCGTGTTCATCTTTTCTTCGTTAGTCATCTTCGAATCTTCAAAGGTATAACATAAACCCTAAACTATTTACATAAACTTTGATCTTTGTTAATTCATATTCATATTATAAACTTGATATACATAAGTAAATACATAAACACCTAGATCTATACATGTAAAAAAAATAGATATATATATGTATGTATGCATGTCGACTAGAAGAAAAAAAAAGGGAAAGGAAACTTTGATCTTAAAACCCTAGGTTATTACATGGAAGATTTGTTATGGTTAATTAAGGAAACAAAATAAACCTATATATATATATATATATATATATATATATATATATATATATATATATATATATACATATATATACATACATATATATATATATACATATATATATACATATCGGCACATATACATATATACATGTAAAAAATATATTTTTGTATATACATATATATATATATATATATATATATATATATATATATATACACGAAAATACATACATATACATATTAAAACCTTAAACCCTAATTACACCTAAACTATACTACATTAAACTAAACCCTAATTACTTAAACCCTAAACCTAATTAATTATTAAATCCTAATTCATTAAACCTAACCCTAATTATTTAATACCACTTTAATTATTAAAACCCTAATCATTACCTAATCATTACTACATTAAATAAAACCCTAATTTACTAAACCCTAGGACATTAATTACTAAACCCTAGTTATTAATTACTACTTTAATTAACTAACCCTAATTAATGAAACCCTAATACTACTTATACTATTAATTAACATGTATACACTATTACTATTACTAGCACCTATAACCTACTACTTATATTATAACACATAAAAACATTTTAGGATATGTATTAGAGATGTATAGATCTTCGAAATTTCTTGACGAATGGTTTCTACGAAACTCTAGGTGGAAGGGTTTGGATTTCCGATTTAAAGGGTCCTATAGATCAAGCCCCTAGACCTGAAATGGCCATTCGAAGAGAAAGGGGTGATTGGAAGCTTATCTAATACGGCAAGTATCCTAAAATGAAAAACACTCTTAAAAGTAGAAATTTTCTAATTATAGAAACTTACTAAAAATAAGGAACCTACTAAAAGTGGAAACTTTCTAAAAATAGAAACTTACTAGGAAAGGAAACTTAGTAAAACGAACTATACTTACAACACTATCATACTTAAACATTTACTTAAACTTGGGCAAAAACACTTACTACTCTTAAATGTCATAGGTTGACTTTTCTGCTCACTCGTCCAACTTTCTATTCCGAGGAATAACTAGCTCTCTCTTTACTAAGGTGAACTCATAGCCCCACTCTTTATTGCTAGCAAACTTACTTACTTTTATTGGGGTGAGACACATGCTGTTTTTACATTTTACACTTTAGACACAAGTACCAACTGCTAAAACTATGCTATACCCGGCTATGTCTGACTAAGTCCCTACAGTGATATTTATAATTGCTCGTTGATTGCATGCTTAATTATTGGGGGTAGGCCTATCGGGAGTAACGTCCCCGATACATTTGACTAAGTCTTTGTATTACTTGATAATGAAATTAAACCGACAAGGACAGACACAACTTGTCATTTGAAATGTCCCGTTCATATTGATTATAAACGTTCCATATTAATTGATTTCGTCGTGAGGTTTTGACCTCTATATGAGACGTTTTTCAAAGACTGCATTCATTTTTTAAAACAAGCATAACCTTTATTTTATCGATAAAGGTTTAAAAAGAATTAAGTAGATTATCAAATAATGATAATCTAAAATATACTGTTTACACACGACCATTACATAATGGTTTACAATATGAATATATTACATCAAAAATAAGTTTCTTGAATGCAGTTTTTACACAATATCATACAAGCATGGACTCTAAATCTTGTCCTTATTTTAGTATGCAACAGTCTTAATAATCACCTGAGAATAAACATGCTTAAAACGTCAACAAAAATGTTGGTGAGTTATAGGTTTAACCTATATGTTATCAAATCATAATAATAGACCACAAGATTTCATATTTCAATACATCCCATACATAGAGATAAAAATCATTCATATGGAATATCCCCATCATTAACAAGATGCATATAGAATATCCCCATCATTCCGGGACACCCATCGGACATGATAATTTTGAAGTACTAAAGCATTCCAAATTCCAGAATGGGGCTTGTTGGGCCCGATAGATCTATCTTTAGGATTCGCATCAATTTGGGGGTCTGTTCCCAAATTCTTAGGCTACCAAGCTAAAAGGGGCATATTCGGCTTCGATCATTCACCCATGTAATATAGTTTCATTTACTTGTGTCTATTTCGTAAAACATTTATAAAGTTGCATGTATTCTCATCCCAAAATATTAGATTTTAAAAGTGGGACTATAACTCACTTTCACAGATTTTTACTTCGTCGGGAAGTAAGACTTGGCTACAGGTCAATTCACGAACCTATAACAAATATGTACATATATATCAAAGTATGTTCAAAATATATTTACAACATTTTTTAATACGTTTTAATGTTTTAAGCTTATTAAGTCAGCTGTCCTCGTTAATAACCTACAACTAGTTGTCTATAGTTAGATGTACAGAAATAAATCGATATATATTATCTTGGAACAATCCACGACCCAGTGTATATACGTCTCAGGCTAGATCACAACTCAAAGCATATATATTTTTGGAATTAACCTCAACCCTGTATAGCTAACTCCAACATTACTGTATATAGAGTGTCTATGGTTGTTCCAAATAATATATATACATGGGTCGATATGATATGTCAAAACATTTGCATACGTGTCTATGGTATCCCAAGATTACATAATATATTAGAATACATGTATAATACAATATAAGTTATCTAGGATATGATTTGTATAGAATTGTTACAATATTTCCCGTAGCTACAACAATCAAAAAATATCCAATCTTGTTTTACCCATAACTTCTTCGTTTTAAATCCGTTTTGAGTGAATCAAATTGCAACCACTTTCATATTGAACTCTATTTTATGAATCTAAACAGAAAAAGTATAGGTTTATAGTCAGAAATATAAGTTACAAGTCATTTTTGTAAGAGGTAGTCATTTCAGTCGAAAGAACGACGTCTTGATGACCATTTTGAAAAACATACTTCCACTTTGAGTTTAACCATTATTTTTGGATATAGTTTCATGTTCATAAGAAAAAACATTTTCCCAGAAGAACAACTTTTAAATCAAAGTTTATCATAGTTTTTAATTATCAAACCCAAAACAGCCCGCGGTGTTACTAAGACGGCGTATGTCCGATTTTACGGTGTTTTTCGTGTTTTCCGGTTTTAAATCATTAAGTTAGCATATCATATAGATATAGAACATGTGTTTAGTTGATTTTAAAAGTCAAGTTAGAAGGATTAACTTTGTTTGCGAACAAGTTTAGAATTAACTAAACTATGTTCTAGTGATTACGTTTTCAAATCATCGAATAAGATAGTTATTTATATATGAATTGAATGATGCTATGAACATCATTACTACCTAAAGTACAGTAGGTAAACCTACTGGAAATGACAAAAATAATCTTTAGCTTTAATGGATCTTTGATGGCTTGGAAGTTCTTGAAGCAGAATCATGACACGAAAACAATTTCAAGTAAGATTATTACTCGAATCAAGATAGTTTATAGTTATAGAAATCGAATCAAAGTTTGGATATGAGTATTACCTTCAATAAGAAAGATAACCTACTATAATTAACAAAGGTTTCTTGATCTTAGATGATTACTTGGAATGGATTTGCAAGATTAAAAGTAAACTAGCAGACTTGAAAGGATTTTCGAAGTGTTCTTGAAGTGTTCTTCCTATGATGATTATAGCTTGATTCTTGAAGTAATTTTTGATGAAGATGATGATTAGTTTACTGGAAATTTCGTTCCTAAGTGTGTGTGTGTGTGTATGTGTGTGTGTGTATGTGTGTGTTTTAGAGAGAATTAGAAAGAGAATTGGAAATGAAATGGATTGATTGGTGAGTGGTGAATGATGAGTGGTGAGTGGGGTTAAAAGGAGCTCTAGTTAGTTGACTAGTTCATGGTAGAAGTTAAATTTGATTAGTCATGCATGACATAATCAAGAGTGGAATCCCATGCTAGTTCCTATTGGTATATACACATAGTAAGTACGTCTAGCAGCTGTGTATAATACGGGTACGAATACTGAATGACTACGAGTAGAATTGTTGATGAAAAAATGAATGGAAATGTAATTGTAAGCATTTTTGCTAAGCAGAAGTACTTTGATATGTGTCTTAGTTAACGATCTTATTTAATGTTGTTGAAATCCTAAAATCAAATTTTTAACACATTTTTAATAAAGCGATATTAACCAAAAAAAATTTTCCAAGCTGACCTGGCAGCTCGACCCCAGCCAGGGGCTCTGCCCCTTGGACCCCGCCAGGGGTTGCCACCCCTTGGACCTCGCTATCGGGGGCGCTGCCCCTGAATCCCCTTCATAATCATGATAAGTTCAAACAATTGTGCACTCCACACTTCTCCCAAACTTGTTCGATATTTAACAAGGTTATTTTGGTTAACAAATTAATCCCATTACAATTAAATCATATTGGTGACACAAATCACCAACAATGAATATATCTTGATATGATATATATACTTTAAAATGTCTATACAATGATAATCGTTACATATATGTCCATATATATATATATATATATCAACATATAGTTTTTACAAGTTTTAACATTCGTGAATCGCCGGTCAACTTGGATGGTCAATTGTCTACATGAAACTCATTTCAAATAATCAAGTCTTAATAAGTTTGATTGATTAACATGTTGGAAACATTTAATCATGCAAATATAGTTTTCATTTAATATATAATCATGGAATAATCATGGAAAAGTTCGGGTCACTACATCATTGAGGCAAACTTGAACGTTTAGTCTAAATATCACGCCTTGGCATAACTTTTTGATCCTGCAGGAGATCAACTTTACAAACTAAATCTTGTGATCTAAAAAAATGGTCAAACTTATTTGTTAAACCTATGAACTTCACTCAACCTTTTTAGTTGACACTTTAACATATTTTATCTCAGGTGCTGTTTGATTCAAGCTCTTATACTTACTGCTTATGTGATGCTACTTGGATATAGGATCAAGAGATATCGCATTTATTACTATTGCATTTAAACATTTACTTTATTCCTTTGTAATGACATATCATTTTCCGCTGCGTACTCTCTATAAAGTTTGATTTTATCATTTAGTATTATTCTCATTTATTATAATATGTTGGTTGTTTGATATTAAGTCACATTTCACCCAGGCCCTAACTGGGGTGTGATAGATTGGTATCATAGCAAACCAGGCTGTTATAGAGAACCAGGATTGCATTTTTATGTGTACCTTATTTGCTAGCTAGGGTGCCTTAGCAATCTATAAAACTATAACCTTTCCTGCTTTAGACTTTAAAGCACTTAGGATTGCCCTATAATCTTAACATTTATGCTTTCCTAAACTTGACTAAAAGATTCTAATCAAAGTCTCTTTCCTAATGATAGGATGTCAAGCTCAAGCGTTAACAAGCCCAACAAGGTAACTCACAACCCTACTACCGAAGTAGGTGTTGGACACTCTGTAACATCAAGACCTGTTCGAAGTCCTTCTTACAGTCCTGCTTCACCAAACTATAGCCCAAATACTCTGCAAAATTCACAAAGGTCTCCTCAATATTATCCAACTATGAGAATCGAAGATAAAGGAAAACATCATGAAGAAGCCGGTCCATCAAGGAAGAGAGCCCGAACTCCTTCTTATAATGATGCTGCTAAGTATGAGGGTTTGCTTCGCCACGTGGCGAGAGTGGAGGTCCGTATGGATAAGAAAGATCGCGAAATTAAGAAGTTGGTGGAGGAAAATGTTGAACTAAGAAAAGAATTGAGGCTGCTAAAGTATAAGGAAGAACGTAACACCCGTTGGGGGAAGCAATCCCTTGCTTGTCTCAAGGAGGATGTTCACTTCCGAATGAGAATGGAGAGAAGTCGAGTCGACAAACAGCTTACTTTAAGAGAATACGACACCAATACCGTCAACAGTCGTATTACCAACCTTTACGACAACCTCGAGTACCTCTACGAAAAGCAAAAAGAAAAGAACGAGCGATATGATAAGTTTGTCAAAGAGTCCCTCGATTCTCAAACCGAAAGACTAGAGAAACTTGTGAAGGATAACATTGAGAAAGTGATGAAGCAGTTTGAGGACAAAAAGAAGAAATATGAAGATTATTTCAATCTTAATATTCTTTAGTTATCTTTCCTATTTTTCCATCTATGTAAAGGCTATGCCTTATACTATTCCTATTTCCGAATCGTGTATTAAAAAGGCTTATTTAATGCCTTGTTCCTTAATAATATAAAGTGTTTTATATATATCATGTGATATCAATACTTTATTTTATTCCTACTTGTAATTGCTCAACCCTATAATTTGTTAACTTATCCGACTTATGTTCACTTATGTAGCAACATCATGGTTCGTCCAGCTGCACCTACTGTTAACAATATCGTATTGACTACTGAGTAATTCCAACAGTTACTCACTGCCGCACAAGGCAACGCTCAAGCTAATAATGCTAATCCTCAACCGAAACCTTGTTCATACAAGGATTTCACAAACTGTCATCCTCCCGCATTTAAGGGAACTGAAGAAGCTATCGAACTAGTTCGTTGGTTCGAGAAGATGGAGTCCATTTTCCGTATTTGCAACTGTGGTGATAATGATCGAGTAAAGTATGCCACTAGCTCATTGGGTGGCAATGCTTTAACTTGGTGGACTGCTCATGCCAAGTCCATAGGAATTGACAATGCTAATGCAATTCCATGGGACGAACTCAAAAGCGTGATGGTTAACAAATTCTGCCCTCGAAGTCAAGTTCAGAAACTTGAAGCTGAGTTCTGGGAACTCAAGGTGAAGGGAATGGATATTGAAAGTTACACCAACCGATATCTTGAGCTTTCTACTCTATGTCCTGAAATGTTTCCTACCGAAGCTAGGAGAATTGAAAGGTATATTGAAGGACTTCCCGAGGATATTCAAGGGAATGTTATTGCTGTCGAGAAGGTTACTCTTGATGCTGTGATTCTTATGGCACAAAATCTGATGTTAGCCAAGAGAAGGAGAGCGTCGGCTAATAAGCAGGTTGAAACTAAGGGTAATGATGGTAAGAGGAAGTTTGAGCCATCTCAAGGTTCGACTCAGAATGTTAGCAAGAAGCCTGCGGATGGTACAAAGTTGAATTATAAGGGTTCCTATCCTTTCTATATTAGTTGTGAGAGGCATCACCTGGGGCAGTGTACTGCTGTTTGTGCGTTGTGTAAGAAAGTGGGACACGTAGCTAAGACGTGTAAGACTCCTCCAAAGGATAAGGCTAATGTTCCTGCCAAAGCTCCTCCTACTTGCTATACTTGTGGAGAAAAGGGAAACATTAGTTCAAATTGTCCTAAGAAGAAGGGTAATCCCGCTACTGGAGCTAATGCTACTGCTGTGAAGGGTCGTGCATTTGTTATTACTGTTGCCGAAGCCCGAGATAAGGATGAGGTCATCACGGGTACGTATCTTGTCAATAATTGTTATGCAACTATTTTATTCGATACTGGTGCCGACCGAAGTTATCTGTCTAGTGATTTTTGTACCCTATTTACTGAAAAGCCTCAACCCTTAGAAACTAAAAGATTAGTAGAAGTAGCCAATGGAAAAGTCATGCAAGTCGATAAAATCTATAAAAACTGCAACCTAATCTTAGCTGATATAGAATTTAAGATAGACCTTTTGCTGGTCGAGCTCGGAAGTTTTGACGTCGTAGTTGGAATGGATTGTTTGCGTCCATTACATGCTGCTATCATGTGTTACGATAAAACTATCCAAATTCCATTGGGAGATGGAGAGACTCTCATCATCCAAGGTGAAAAGAGTGGTTCCAATCTCAACATCATCTCCTGTATTAAAACTCGCAAATACCTTATGAAGGGTTATCCAGCTATTCCAGTCTACTTTAAGATGATTGAATCGAAGGAAAAGCGTATTGAAGATGTACCAGTGGTTAAAGACTTTCCCGATGTGTTTCTCGAAGATCTTCCTGGTCTTCCACCTCCTCGACAAGTTGAATTTCAAATTGATTTAACTCCCGGTGCTGCTCCTATTGCTAAAGCTCTGTATCATTTAGCACCCTCCGAGATGAAGGAATTATCCAACCAGCTCCAAGAACTATTGGATAAAGGTTTCATTCGTCCAAGCTTATCCCCATGGGGAGCTCCTATTCTGTTTGTTAAGAAGAAGGATGATACGTTAAGGATGTGTATTGACTATCACGAACTTAACAAGCTTACTATCAAGAACCGTTATCCGTTGCCGCGTATTGATGATTTATTTGACCAACTTCAAGTGTCAAGCGTCTATTCAAAGATTGATTTAAGATCTGGTTATCACCAACTCCAAGTCAAGGAATCCGATATTCCTAAGACTGCTTTTCGCACTCGCTATGGACACTATGAGTTTTGTGTTATGCCTTTTGGTTTAACCAACGCTCCTGCTATATTCATGGATCTTATGAACCGTGTTTGCAAACCTTATCTCGATAAATTCATCATTGTTTTCATTGACGACATCTTGATCTATTCAAAGAGTGAGAAAGAACATGAGCAACATTTGCGCATGATTCTTGAACTCTTACGAAAGGAACAACTCTATGCTAAATTTTCTAAGTGCGAGTTTTGGCTCAAAACCGTACAATTCCTCGGACATGTTGTTGATAGTAAAGGGATACATGTCGATCCAGCTAAGATTACTGCTATTCAGAACTGGGAGATACCAAAGACTGCGAAGCATATTCGTCAATTTTTGGGACTTGCCGGTTACTATTGAAGGTTTATAAAAGATTTTTCACTCATTGGTGAACCTCTTGCGAAGCTAACTAAAAAAGGAAGGAAGTTTGAGTGGTCCGAAGAACAGGAATCTGCTTTCAAGATTCTGAAGGAGAAATTGACCACAGCCCCAATTCTATCTTTACCCGAAGGTACTGACGACTTTGTTGTTTACTGCGATGCTTCAAAGCACGGCTTTGGTTGTGTTTTAATGTAACGTGAAAAAGTTATTGCCTACGCATCTAGGCAGTTGAAGAAACATGAGGATAACTATACCACACATGACCTTGAGTTAGGTGCCGTGGTATTTGCATTAAAGATGTGGAGGCATTATTTGTATGGTACCCATTTTACAGTGTACACTGATCATAAAAGTCTTCGACACATCTTTGATCAAAAACAGTTGAACATGAGGCAAAGCCAATGGCTCGAGTTATTGAACGATTATCACTATGAGCTGAAATATCATCCGGGTAAGGCGAATGTAGTTGCCGATGCCCTTAGTCGAAAGGTTGATGTTAAACGTGTTCCTGCTCTAAACCTGAAGATCAAATCGAATATTATATCACGAATCTGTGAAGCTCAATTGGAAGCTATCAAACTGACACTTATCGAAGGTGAAGGACCTATTGGTTTCGAGAAACAACTTCAAGTGAAAGCTAATGGTACACGGTACTTTGGCAACAGAATTTGGGTTCCTCGTTTCGGTAATCTCTGTGAACTAGTCTTGGATGAAGCACATAAAACTAGATATTCTATTCATCCCGAATCCAGTAAGATGTATCACGATGTGAAGGAATTCTACTGGTGGCCTAATATGAAAGCCGACATTGCTACTTATGTTAGTAAGTGTCTCACTTGTTTGAAGGTCAAGACCGAACATCAAAAGCCTTCTGGTCTGTTGACACAACCCGATATTCCGCAGTGGAAGTGGAAGTGCATCACTATGGACTTCGTTACTAAGTTACCTAAGACTGCAAACGGTAACGATACTATTTGTGTCGTAGTTGATCATCTTACTAAATCTGCGCATTTCATACCGATCAAAGAAACTAACAAGATGGAGAAATTAGCACATCTTTATATTAAAGAAATCGTCTCACGTCTTGGTGTTCCTATCTCGATTATTTCTGTTCGCGACAGTCGATTCGTTTCCAGATTCTGGAAAACTTTACAATCTGCTCTTGGAACTCAACTCGACATGAGTACAGCCTATCATCCTCAAACTGATGGTCAGAGTGAACGAACTATTTGTGCAATCAATTTCGACAAAGGATGGGATAGACATCTACCTTTGGTTGAATTTTCTTATAACAACAGTTATCACTCCAGCATTAAGGCTGCACCTTTTGAAGCTTTATATGGATGAAAGTGTAGATCTCCTTTATGTTGGGACGAACTCGAGGACAGACATTTAACTGGTCCTGAAATCATTCACGAAACTACCGAAAAGATCATTCAGATTAAGCAATGATTAGAAACTGCCCGTAGCCAACAAAAGAGCTATGCTAATAGGAAACGAAAAGACATCGAGTACCAAGTTGGAGATAAAGTGTAACGACCCGGATTTTTCCGATCATTTTATACCTATGAGATTAATATTTACATAAATTAAACCTTACCAACATGATAAGGAATCTAAATTGTTGAGATTTATGTTTTTAAAAAGAGTTTTACACAACGTTTGACCGTCCAATTTGACCGATGATATCACGAACTATATAACAAACGATAATTATATGTTTGTGTATATATATATATATATATTTATATATATTTAACATGATCTAAGAATATTTTAACATCTCATTGTGTACTAATAACAATAAGTTATAAGTATACTTTGAGACTACTAACTTAAGTTTTCAAAATGATAACTATACGTAACGTTATTTGACATATATACCTTTAACCTATAATACTTATACAAGTATCGTATAAATATGTATTTAATCACTTTTAATGGGCTTATATACATACAACAATATAAGTATATTTACAAAAGATAGCTATATTTGAATTCTCGTTCCGTTTCCTCAAAATTTCTACACGTATACCTAGAGTATATGTACTCGTATCATACCCAGCTCCTATACGTATTTACTATTAGTATATACACATCACAATCACTTTATTAGTAGCCATGAGTCAGCCAATTTTGGATCTTAGCATGCATGATTAATCAATTTGGCATATTACAAGACTTTTGCACAATATTACAAATTTATACATCTTTTCACCACCATTTATACTCCATTCCAATTTTATTTTTACTACACATTTTCTCTAACCAAAAACACACTTAGGAACCTTAAGTATTCTTCACAATCTCAGCAAATAACCATGAAGATCTAGCTTCAAAAACAAGCCTTAATCATCATAATAAATTCCTTACAAGAAAACTTCAATAATCCTTCCAAAAATACAAGTTTACTTCCAACCTTTTGATCCAACTCCACCACTCTTTTGGTTCTAGGATTTTACTCATCTTTTACAGTAACTTTGTCCAAGTAACTTGAGGTAGTAACCTTGTTCATAATTTTATTCGATTCATATTTATATAGCTATCTTATTTTATGTTGTAAAATTTTAACAACAAGAACATAGTTTGAATGATTTCAAACTTGTTTGCAAACTAAATAGATCCTTCTAACTTAACATTTAAAACACTTCAAGACCTATAATATATCATAATGATATGCTAACTTAACAAGATATAACTTGGTTTTACAAAGAACACCTTAAAACTGAATCTACGTCGTCGGAGTACAACCGGGGGCTGTTTTGGGTTGGATAATTAAAAACCATCTTAAGCTTTGAATTGAAAGTTCATGTTCTGGAAAAATGATATTTCTTATGAATATGTTAACACATAAAAATTTTATGGTTTAACTCAAAGTGTAAGTATTTTTAGAAAAATGATCATTAAATGTTGTTTTTATGATGGAAAATGATCACTTTCATAAGTTTCACCAAAGTTTGACCTATAACATGTAATTTCGAATACAAACTAAGGTATTTTCAGTTCATATTCTTAAAATTTGACTCGATCCAAGGAAGTGGCAAGTTGAACCAATAAAAACGGAATTGTAATGAAGAAACTACGACTAAAACAAGATCGGGTATCCGAAGCTAGTTTAGCTACGAAAATATTTGGAGAAAAATTAAATTAATCATATATTTTCTAATTAATATGATATTTCATATATATTTACTTATGATTTGATTTTATATATTTCAGGACCACCCGTAAACAACACGAGAAGATTAATCATAAGACCTCATGATTGTACGCAACACGTCATTTGACAACACGGTACTTTATGTACGCAACACGTCATTTGACAACATGGTACCATGGGTCGAGATTAATTCTGATCAATACGAATACGATGGGGTCTTTATTTATTTTATTGAGCAACTAATTGTGGACCATTAACAACAGACTGCTAACTACGGACTAAGAAAATATTAAAAGTATTATAAGTATATATATATGTAACGATTACTTGAAAAGAAAATATGTTGATATATTATATATATGGTTAGGTTCGTGATATCTATCGAAGACCAAGTCGTGTTAAATACCTTCAAGGCAAAAGTGAGTATATAGTCCCACTTTTAAACTCTAAATATTTCGGGATGAGAATACATGCATTTTATGATTTACGTTATGGACACAAGTGATTAAAAATATATATTCTACGTTGAATTGTACCACTGGCATACTTCCCTGTAACTTGGTAACTATTATTTACATGAGGTATTGTAAACGCGAATCCTGTTGATAGATCTATCGGGCCTGACAACCCCAACCGGACTGGACGACCAGTATTCAACGGTTGCACAGTATTTCGTTTCGGTGACTACACTTGGTACGGTGTAGTAAGTTTTCATAATAAAGGGAATATGCGACGTTGATTAAATGTTAAGTATGGTTATCAAGTACTCAACAACTTAGAATATTTTTATTAAAACGTTTATATATGAAATCTTGTGGTCTATATTTATAACGCTGCCGGCATTAAACCTATATCTCACTAACTTTATGTTGACGTTTTAAGCATGTTTATTCTCAGGTGATAACTAAAAGCTTCCGCTGCATCATGTTGAATTTAAGCAAGATCTTGAGTATGCATATTTGTGTCAAAAATAAAACTGCATATCGGAGGATTTGTAATGTAAAATATGTTGGAAGTCGTATTGTTATTATCACATGTAAAGTTTGTAAGTCTAAGATTATCGCTAAACGATAATCATTATTAAGTTGTTTAAATCTTGTATTTGTAATAAAAGCAATGGTTTGTATTGTAAAAACGAATGCAGTTTTTGAAAAATGTCGCATATAGAGGTCAATACCTCGCGATGAAATCATATGTTATTGCATTCATCCTTATGGTTAAGGTCGGGTTATGACATGTGGTATCAGAGCGTTGGTCTTAGAGAACCAGAAAATTTGCATTAGTGTATCTTATCGAGTTTGTTAGGATGCATTAGTGAGTCTGGACTTTGACCGTGTTTGATTTCGAAAACTATTGCTTATCCTTGTTGGTTAAAAATTAATATGTAAATATTATGTGGTATTAACTTGCTAGTTGTTATGTGATAGATGTCTGGCTTAGAACTTATTATCACATTCAGCGACTCCGAACCAGAATCTTCAGATGGTGTTCCAGTCATTAACCTATCTGATGATGAAAACGACACCTTTGGGGAAGACTCACAAGTTCCGGATGAATCAATTGAAGAGGAACCGGAAAGTGATCCCGAGGAGGAAGAAATACAAGAAATTACGAAAGACAAGTTCGAAAGAGGAAGGAAACGAAAGGCTACTGAAATGGAAAATCCAAATCCCGAGTCTAGAGAGGATGTTGTGGCACCAACTCCACCAGATACTTCCACACCTATTCCCGCTATTCCTATTAGTTCTATCCCGACATCCTGTTCTTCGGTTCCTCAGCTAAAACGTAGGGAGACAACCAGGATAACCTTTAAGCGATTTCTTTGAACACAAATGCTTTGGGTTAAATGATGCGCTGTTGTTTTAAACCATGGGATCATATAATGTTTTGTATAATATTACTAGTGTGGTTTGCTTAATGTTTGATGTAAGATAAGCATATGTAAAATAGTGAAGTGTGAAATGCAATAATTTTCCATGGTTAAGTATTATTTGGGTGGTAGTAATTGATTTTTGTACTAAGCTATTAAGTATGAACTTTAACGGGTAGGTACTACCCTAGATATAATTATAAAACGCTAATAAGAAGAAAAGGCTTTTATAATAATAACTGGTTCATATTATTAATAAGCTACGATGTACTGTAAATACCTACTACATCTATAATATTCCATGTGAATAATTATTTTTTTCATTCTTATTGAAGATTATGGCGCGATTGAACAGAATGACGGAACAAGAAATCCAGGAACTCATCAATCAACGAGTGAACGACAGAATGTTATGGGTCGAGGCTGCAAGAGGTGCTGCAGTTAACCCAAATCCTCGTGTGGGGTGCACTTACAAAACTTTTCAAGGTTGCAAGCCCTCATCATTCAGTGGAACAGAAGGACCGGTCGCTTTAACCCGGTGGATTGAAAAGATTGAGTCTGTGTTTAAAATCAGTGGTTGTATTGAGAAGGACATGACCAAGTATGCATCGTGCACCCTACAAGATAGTGCACTTCTGTGGTGGAAAAACTATGTGAAGGCCGTAGGAGGAGATGTAGCTTATGATACTCCTTGGGAAGAATTCAAAACAATGCTAATCAACGAATATTGTGCAAGGAACGAGGTTAGGAAGTTGGAAGCTGAATTACGAAGCCTGAAAGTTGTTGGTACTGAACTCACCAACTACAATCAGCGATTCATGGAATTAGCTTTGCTATGTCCCGAATTGGTACCAACCGAAGAACGGAAGATTGAACTGTACAAAGACGGTTTGCCTAAAAAGGTCAAGGCAAATGTTACAGCATCCAAACCCAAGACTATTCATGAAGCTATCACCATGGCGAACGAATTAATGGACCAGATTATTCTGGATAAGAACACCGATGTCAAGACATCGGGAAACAAAAGAAAGTGAGAAGGTAATCATCAACAATCCAACAAGAAACAAGAAACCACGCAAGGTGCGGGTAGCGGTTCAAACTCGGGTTACAAAGGACGAAATCCTTTATGTAACAGATGCCACAAACATCACTCTGGTTATTGTAATGTGGTGTGCAACAATTGTAATCGAAAAGGTCATCTTGCTGAAGATTGTAGGGTTCCCGCTATAAATATAAACGGTACCAAGACTCCTGCCACCAATGCAAATAGAACTGCCTTGGCCACTGTTACTTGTTATGGGTGTGGGAAACAGGGTCATTATAAGAGCCAGTGTCCGAATCCAGAGAAGAATAATGGATCTGCATGTGGAAGAGCATTTGTTATTAATGCTAGAGAGGCGTGTGAAGACCCGGAGCTTGTTACGGGTACGTTTACCATTAATAACTTATCCGCATCTATTATATTTGATACTGGTGCCGATAGAAGTTACGTGTGTAGAGACTTTTACGCTAAATTGAATTGTTCATCATTACCTCTAGATGCTAAGTACATGATTGAGTTAGCCAATGGTAAACTAATTAAAGCCGATAAAATTTGCCGTGATTGTAAAATAAATTTAGCCGGAGAAACATTTAAGATTGATTTGATACCCGTAGAATTAGGAAGTTTTGATGTAATAGTCGGCATGGACTGGATGTCCAAAATAGGAGCTGAAGTTGTGTGCGCCAAGAAGGCAATTCACATTCCTCGTAAGGATAAAACGCCAATAATGATTTATGGAGAGAAGGGTAACTCAAAGCTAAAACTCATTAGTTGTTTGAAAGCTCAAAAGTGCTTGAAGAAAGGGTGCTATGCTATCTTAGCATATGTTAATAAAGTCGAAATGAAGGAAAAAGTGAAGAGCATCAATGACGTGCCTGTGGCAAGAGATTTTCCTGAAGTATTTCCGGAAGAGTTACCTGGATTACCTCCATTTAGATCTGTAGAATTTCAAATAGATCTAGTACCGGGAGCTGCACCAGTGGCTCGTGCTCCATATAGACTTGCACCATATGAGATGAAAGAGTTACAAAGCCAGTTAAAATAATTACTGGACCGTGGATTCATACGACCAAGTACTTCACCGTGGGGAGCTCTGATTTTATTCGTCAAGAAGAAAGACGGATCTTTCCGAATGTGTATAGATTATCGTGAATTAAATAAGTTAACTATCAAGAATCGGTATCCACTACCGAGAATTGATGACTTATTTGATCAATTGCAAGGATCATGTGTTTACTCGAAAATTGACCTAAGGTCGGGCTATCATCAACTACATGTTAAGGAAGAAGACATTCTAAAAACTGCTTTTCGGACACGCTACGATCATTACGAATTTTTGGTTATGCCATTTGGGTTGACTAATGCGCCAGCTGTATTCATGGACCTCATGAATCGAGTTTGTAGTCCGTATTTAGATAAGTTTGTTATCGTTTTCATTGACGATATTCTTATCTATTCCAAGAGTGAGCAAGAGGATGAACAACATTTAAGATTGGTATTAGAATTGTTAAGAAAAGAACAATTATACGCCAAATTTTCTAAGTGTGCGTTTTGGTTGAAAGAAGTGCAATTTCTTGGCCATGTTGTTAATAGCAAAGGAATTCAGGTTGACCCAGCTAAAATTGAGGCCATTGAAAAATGGGAGACTCCTAAGACACCAATGCAGATACGTCAATTTTTGGGTTTAGCTGGTTATTATAGAAGGTTTATTCAAGATTTTTCCCGAATAGCTAAACCATTAACAGCGTTAACACAAAAAGGGAAGAAGTACGAATGGACTTCTGAGCAGGAGAGTGCATTTCAATTACTAAAGAAGAAGTTGACTACAGCACCTATTTTATCGTTAACTGAAGGGAACGATGATTTTGAGATATATTGTGACGCTTCGCGACAAGGTTTTGGTTGCGTCCTTATGCAACAGAAGAAAGTTATAGCATACGCATCCCGACAATTGAAGATTCATGAGCGGAATTATACGACGCATGATTTAGAATTGGGAGCAGTAGTGTTTACATTGAAGATATGGAGACACTACTTATATGGGGTTAAATGCACTGTGTTTACCGATCATAAAAGCCTTCAACATATCTTCGATCAGAAACAGCTGAACATGAGGCAACGTAGGTGGGTCGAGCTGATAAACGACTATGATTGTGAGATTCGCTATCATCCCGGGAAAGCGAATGTAGTGGCCGACGCTCTAAGCAGAAAGGAACGGGAACCAATTCGAGTACGAGCGATGAACATAAAAATTCGCATGAATCTCAACTAACAAATCAAAGAGGCTCAACGAGAAGCCCTTACTAAAGAAAACATAGGAAATGAAATAATGAAAAAGTATGAGAAGCAACTCGTTATACGGGAAGATGGAATTCGATATTTTGCAAACCGTATTTGGGTACCGAAGTTGGGTGGATTAAGGAAGTTGATATTGAATGAGGCACATAAGACAAGATACTCGATACATTCTGGAGTTGGAAAGATGTATCAAGATCTTAAGACGCATTATTGGTGGCCTAATTTAAAGACAGATGTTGCAACATATGTTGGGGAATGTTTAACTTGTTCCAAAGTTAAAGCAGAACACCAGAAGCCGTCAGGGTTACTTCAACAACCAGAAATCCCAGAATGGAAATGGGATGGTATTACCATGGATTTTATCACAAAGTTACCTAAGACTGCCTGGGGTTATGACACCATTTGGGTAATAGTTGATCGTCTGACCAAATCTGTACATTTCTTGCCTATAAAGGAAACGGATAGAATGGAGAAACTATTACGATTATACATAAAGGAAATTATTTCAAGGCATGGAATACCTATTTTCATTATATCCGATCATGATAGTAGATTTACATCAAAGTTTTGGCAATCACTACAGGAGGCCCTGGGAACTCGTTTGGATATGAGCACCTCATATCATCCACAAACTGACGGGCAGAGTGAGAGAACAATTCAGACTCTTGAAGACATGCTCAGGGCATGTGTGATCGATTTTGGAAACGGATGGGATAAATATCTACCATTAGCAGAATTCTCGTATAATAACAGTTATCATGCGAGCATTAAAGCTGCACCATTTGAAGCATTATATGGAAGGAAGTGTAGATCCCCTATCTGTTGGAATGAAGTAGGAGATCGACAATTAACTGGTCCCGAGATTATACACGAAACGACTGAGATGATAGTACAAATCAAGGAGAGATTGAAAACAGCCCGTAGTCGCCAAAAGAGCTACGCCGATGTCCGAAGGAAACCATTAGAGTTTCAGATCGGTGACATGGTTATGCTAAAGGTGTCACCTTGGAAAGGTGTAATACGTTTCGGTAAAAGGGGTAAACTGAACCCAAGGTATGTAGGCCCGTTCAAGATTATCGAACGCATTGGACCGGTAGCTTATCGACTCGAGTTACCGCAACAACTCGCCGGAGTACATAATACATTTCACGTATCAAACCTTAAGAAATGTCTTGCAAAGGAAGATCTCACCATTCCTCTTGAAGAAATCCAAGTCGACGAGAAACTACAATTCATAGAAGAACCAGTCGAAATCATGGACCGTGAAGTTAAACAACTCAAGCAGAGCAACATACCGAACGTTAAGGTTCATTGGAATGCTCGAAGGGGTCCTGAGTTTACTTGGGAACGAGAGGATCAGACGAAACGAAAGTACCCACATTTATTTCCCGAGAACGCAAAATAGATACAATTTTAAAATTTCGGGACGAAATTTATTTAACGGGTAGGTACTGTAACGACCCGGATTTTTTCGATCATTTTATACCTATGAGATTAATATTTACATAAATTAAACCTTACCAACATGATAAGCAATCTAAATTGTTGAGATTTATATTTTTAAAAAGAGTTTTACACAACGTTTGACCGTCCAATTTGACCGATGATATCACGAACTATATAACAAACGATAATTATACGTTTGTGTATATATATGTATTTATATATATTTAACATGATCTAAGAATGGTTTAACATCTCATTGTGTACTAATAACAATAAGTTATAAGTATACTTTGAGACTACTAACTTAAGTTTTCAAAATGATAACTATACGTAACGTTATTTGACATATATACCTTTAACCTATAATACTTATACAAGTATCGTATAAATATGTATTTAATCATTTTTAAAGGGCTTATATACATAAAACAATATAAGTATATTTACATAAGATAGCTATATTTGAATTGTCGTTCCGTTTCCTCAAAATTTCTACACGTATACCTAGAGTATATGTACTCGTATCATACCCAGCTCCTATACGTATTTACTATTAGTATATACACATCACAATCACTTTATTAGCAGCTATGAGTCAGCCAATTTTAGATCTTAGCATGCATGATTAATCAATTTGGCATATTACAAGACTTTTGCACAATATTACAAATTTATACATCTTTTCACCACCATTTATACTCCATTCCAATTTCATTTTTACTACACATTTTCTCTAACCAAAAACAAACTCTTAGGAACCTTAAGTGTTCTTCACAATCTCAGTAAATAACCATGAAGATCTAGCTTCAAAAACAAGCCTTAATCATCATAATAAATTCCTTACAAGAAAACTTCAATAATCCTTCCAAAAATACAAGTTTACTTCCAACCTTTTGATCCAACTTCACCACTCTTTTGGTTCTAGGATTTTACTCATATTTTACAGTAAATTTGTCCAAGTAACTTGAGGTAGTAACCTTGTTCATAATTTTATTCGATTCATATTTATATAGCTATCTTATTTTATGTTGTAAAATTTTAACAACAAGAACATAGTTTGAATGATTTCAAACTTGTTTGCAAACTAAATAGATCCTTCTAACTTAACATTTAAAAAACTTCAAGACCTGTAATATATCATAATGATATGCTAACTTAACAAGATATAACTTGGTTTTACAAAGAACACCTTAAAACTGAATCTACGTCGTCGGAGTACAACCGGGGGCTGTTTTGGGTTGGATAATTAAAAACCATCTTAAGCTTTGAATTGGAAGTTCATGTTCTGGAAAAATCATATTTCTTATGAATATGTTAACACATAAAAATTTCATGGTTTAACTCAAAGTGTAAGTATTTTTAGAAAAATGATCATTAAATGTTGTTTTTATGATGGAAAATGATCACTTTCATAAGTTTCACCAAAGTTTGACCTATAACCTGTGATTTAGAATACAAACTAGGGTATTTTCAGTTCATATTCTTAAAATTTGACTCGATCCAAGGAAGTGGCAAGTTGAACCAACAAAAACGGAGTTGTAATGAAGAAACTACGAATAAAACAAGATCGGGTATCCGAAGCTAGTTTAGCTACGAAAATATTTGGAGAAAAATTAAATTAATCATATATTTTCTAATTAATATGATATTTCATATATATTTACTTATGATTTGATTTTATATATTTCAGGACCGCCCGTAAACAACACGAGAAGATTAATCATAAGACCTCATGATTGTACGCAACACGTCATTTGACAACACGGTACTTTATGTACGCAACACGTCATTTGACAACATGGTACCATGGGTTGATATTAATTCTGATCAATACGAATACGATGGGGTCTTTATTTATTTTATTGAGCAACTAATTGTGGACCATTAACAACAGACTGCTAACTACGGACTAAGAAAATATTAAAAGTATTATAAGTATATATATATGTAACGATTACTTGAAAAGAAAATATGTTGATATATTATATATATGGTTAGGTTCGTGATATCTATCGAAGACCAAGTCGTGTTAAATACCTTCAAGGCAAAAGTGAGTATATAGTCCCACTTTTAAACTCTAAATATTTCGGGATGAGAATACATGCATTTTATGATTTACGTTATGGACACAAGTGATTAAAAATATATATTCTACATTGAGTTGTACCACTGGCATACTTCCCTGTAACTTGGTAACTATTATTTACATGAGGTATTATAAACGCGAATCCTGTTGATAGATCTATTGGGCCTGACAACTCCAACCGGACTGGATGACCAGTATTCAACGGTTGCACAGTACTTCGTTTCGGTGACTACACTTGGTACGGTGTAGTAAGATTTCATAATAAAGGGAATATGCGACGTTGATTAAATGTTAAGTATGGTTATCAAGTACTCAACAACTTAGAATATTTTTATTAAAACGTTTATATATGAAATCTTGTGGTCTATATTTATAACGCTGCCGGCATTAAACCTATATCTCACCAACTTTATGTTGACGTTTTAAGCATGTTTATTCTCAGGTGATAACTAAAAGCTTCCGCTGCAGCATGTTGAATTTAAGCAAGATCTTGAGTATGCATATATGTGTCAAAAATAAAACTGCATATCGGAGGATTTGTAATGTAAAATATGTTGGAAGTCGTATTGTTATTATCACATGTAAAGTTTGTAAGTCTAAGATTATCGCTAAACGATAATCATTATTAAGTTGTTTAAACCTTGTATTTGTAATAAAAGCTATGGTTTGTATTGTAAAAACGAATGCAGTTTTTGAAAAATATCGCATATAGAGGTCAATACCTCGCGATGAAATCATATGTTATTGCATTCGTCCTTATGGTTAAGGTCGGGTTATGACATAAAGTCATGTTGAAAGTATCCCCTAGGAAAGGTGTTGTCCGATTCGGTAAAAGAAGTAAACTCAGTCCACGATATGTTGGACAATTCACAATCACCGAAAGAGTCGGTCTCATGGCATATCGATTAGAACTACCAACCGAACTCAATCAAGTACATGATGTGTTTCATGTCTCAAGTTTTAAACGATGTCTTGTTGATGACACACTGGTTATTCCTTTGGATGATATCTGCATTGATGAGCAAATGCACTTCATTGAAGAACCTATAGAAATCATGGAAGGAGAGGTCAAACAAACGCGTAAAAGCAACATACCTATCGTTAAAGTCCGTTGGAATTCGCGTAGAGGCCCCGAATATACCTGGGAACGCAAAGACCATATGAAACGGAAATATCCACATCTCTTCTCAACTGCTGATGCAAACGAGGAATCTACCTAAAAAATTCGGGACGAAGTTTTCAATAACGGGGAGGTACTATAACCACCCTCATTTTTCCATTCTATACTTCTCATTTTTCCATTATATACTTTTCCTTATTAAATGCCCAACAATATAATTAAACTTAATAATTAAACTTTAATCGATAATTGTTAAGCGTTAATAATTATAAAATATACTAACTAAATTTGTACATTAATCGACAAGTTAATAAAAATAATAAGTTAATAAACTTTTGTGAATAAATAAATAACTTTAAAACTTGTGTATTAAAAATAATTAAACTTGGATAATTAAGGATCCATTTAAGCTAAATTAAAGTGCAAGGTTTAAAGTGAAAAATGTTAAACCCTAACCCTAAAACCCTAGCCAAATTTAGGGAGGGTAAATTACCCTATTACCCCTAAAATTTTTGGCCAAGACACCCTCCCATAACCACTTTTCCAAGCCTACTTGTTCCCTAAGTAATTTCTTATTAAACCCTAATTCTAGAATAATCCTATCCTCCCTATAAATAGAGACCTAGGCTAACCCATTCTATGTACCAAATCACAATTTCAACCCTCTCCCAAATCTCTCCCTCTCTCTCTCTAATTTTCGGCCAAAGCCGAAAATATCATCACCACCACCCATCGAAATCCCCACCAATCTTCAAGGTGATCTTCAAGTGTTCTTTGCATTCTTCGTGTTCTTCATGAATCTTCAAGGTGTTCTTCAAGTTTCTCAAGGCTTTAATCTTCAATCTTCATCGTGTTCATCTTTTCTTCGTTAGTCATCTTCGAATCTTCAAAGGTATAACATAAACCCTAAACTATTTACATAAACTTTGATCTTTGTTAATTCATATTCATATTATAAACTTGTTATACATAAGTAAATACATAAACACCTAGATCTATACATATAAAAAAAATAGAGATATATATGTACGTATGCATGTCGACTAGAAAAAAAAAGGGAAAGGAAACTTTGATCTTAAAACCCTAGGTTATTACATGGAAGATTTGCTATGGTTAATTAAGGAAACAAAATAAACCTATATATATATATATGTATATATATATATATATATATGTATATATATATATATATATATGTGTATATATATATATACATATCGACACATATACATATATACATGTAAAAAATATATTTTTTTATATACATATATATATATATATATATATATATATATATACACGAAAATACATACATATACATATTAAAACCTTAAACCCTAATTACACCTAAACTATACTACATTAAACTAAACCCTAATTACTTAAACCCTAAACCTAATTAATTATTAAACCCTAATTCATTAAACCTAACCCTAATTATTTAATACCACTTTAATTATTAAAACCCTAATCATTACCGAATCATTACTACATTAAATAAAACCCTAATTTACTAAACCCTAATTTATTAAACCCTAGGACATTAATTACTAAACCCTAGTTATTAATTACTACTTTAATTAACTAACCCTAATTAATGAAACCCTAATACTACTTATACTATTAATTAACATGTATACACTATTACTATTACTAGCACCTATAACCTACTACTTATATTATAACACATAAAAACATTTTGGGATATGTATTAGAGATGTATAGATCTTCGAACTTTCTTGACGAATGGTTTCTATGAAACTCTAGGCAGAAGGGTTTGGATTTCCGATTTAAAGGGTCCTATAGCTCAAGCCCCTAGACCTGAAATGGCCATTCGAAGAGAAAGGGGTGATTGGAAGCTTATCTAATACTGCAAGTATCCTAAAATGAAAAACACTCTTAAAAGTAGAAATTTTCTAATTATAGAAACTTACTAAAAATAAGGAACCTACTAAAAGTGGAAACTTTCTAAAAATAGAAACTTACTAGGAAAGGAAACTTAGTAAAACGAACTATACTTACAACACTATCATACTTAAACATTTACTTAAACTTGGGCAAAAACACTTACTACTCTTAAATGTCATAGGTTGACTTTTCTGCTCACTCGTCCAACTTTTTATTTCGAGGAATAACTAGCTCTCTCTTTACTAAGGTGAACTCATAGCCCCACTCTTTATTGCTAGCAAATTTACTTACTTTTATTGGGGTGAGACACATGCTGTTTTTACATTTTACACTTTAGACACAAGTACTAACTGCTAAAACTATGCTATACCCGGCTATGTCCTACTAAGTCCCTACAGTGATATTTTTAATTGCTCGTTAATTGCATGCTTAATTATTGGGGGGTAGACCTATCAGGAGTAACGTCCCCGATACATTTGACTAAGTCTTTGTATTACTTGATAATGAAATTAAACCGACAAGGACAGACACAACTTGTCATTGGGGCAAACTTGAACGTTTAGTCTAAATATCACGCCTTGGCATAACTTTTTGATCCTGCGGGAGATCAACTTCACAAACTAAATCTTGTGGTCTAAAAAAATGGTCAAACTTATTTGTTAAACCTATGAACTTCACTCAACCTTTTTGGTTGACACTTTAGCATGTTTTGTCTCAGGTGTTGTTTGATTTAAGCTCTTATACTTACTGCTTATGTGATGCTACTTGGACATAGGATCAAGAGATATCGCATTTATTACTATTGACATGGCTAGTTTGCTATTGGATCAGATTTCCCAGAGAGGGAAGGGCACTACAGTGAATGAGAATAAGTCAAACGATGGTAAGAGGAAGTGGAACAGTGTTCAGGACAAGAATTTTAATCAACAGCCATTCAAGAAGCAAGATGCTTACCGCAACGACACTGGGATCACAGGAACTAACTCCGGGTATAAGGGCAAAAAGCCACAATGTCAGAAGTGTGGCAAGCATCACACTGGAAACTGTTCTGTTCTAAATTGTGACCGTTGTAAGAAGTTTGGCCATTTGACGAAAGATTGCAAGGTTAATCTCAACGGCAACAACAACAACATTGCAAACAACACGAACAATGCTAATAATGGTAAGAACTGTTATGGTTGTGGACAGCCGGGTCATTTCAAGAAGGACTGTCCTAAGAACAACAATGGGAATGCTCGAGGCACGGCGTTCAACATCAATTCCGCGGAAGCTCGTGATGATTCGAAACTAGTCACGGGTACGTTTTCACTCGATGATCAACCTGTTTATGTTTTGTTTGATACTGGCGCTGATAGAAGTTTTATATCTAAGGATATTTGTCATAATGTTAAGAAACCTGTTTCTTCCTTAGATAATATGTATTCCATAGAACTAGGGAATGGTAATTTGATGAGAGCCGATAAGATTTATCATTTTTGTACTTTGACGTTAGAAGGTAAGCCTTTTAGCATTGATGTGATACCTATTAAACTGAGAAGTTTTGACCTTGTGGTTGGAATGGACTGGTTAGCTGATAATAAAGCCGAGTTGGTCTGTGACCTAAAGGCTATTCGTATTCCTATTGCCGACGGTGAACCTATGATGATTTATGGTGAAAAGAATGGCTCGCAATTACATCTTATTAACTGCTTATAAGTCCAGAAGTACGTGAGAAAGGGATGTATCGCGTTTATGGCTCATGTCAGCCAAATTGTACTAGAAGAAAGGAGACCCGAAGATGTTCCTGTAGTTAAGGAATTTCTTGAAGTTTTTCTGGAGGAATTACCTGGTCTTCCACCTCATCGAGAAGTTAAGTTGCAGATAGACTTAGTGTCAGGAGCGGCACCGGTGGCTCGCGCACCGTACAGACTTGCACCCCCAGAACTTCAAGAGTTGTCTAGTCAATTGCAAGAGTTGTTAGACAAGGGATTTATTCGACTGAGTTCTTCACCTTGGGGAGCTCCAGTCTTGTTTGTTAAAAAGAAAGATGGGTCGATGAGATTGTGTATCGATTACAGGGAATTGAACAAGTTAACAATCAAGAATCGGTATCTGCTACCGAGGATTGATGACTTATTTGATCAGCTACAAGGATCTAGTTGTTATTTAAATATTAATTTGAGATCCGGGTATCATCAATTGAGAGTCAAAGAAGCTGATGTCCCGAAGACAGCGTTTAGAACACGTTATGGACATTATGAGTTTACAGTGATGCCGTTTGGTTTGACGAACGCACCAGCAGTGTTCATGGATCTCATGAACCGCGTGTGTAAGCCATACCTAGATAAATTCATCATTGTGTTTATTGATGACATATTGGTGTACTCCAAGTACAAATAAGAGAATGAACAACATCTACGTTCGATTTTGACTATGCTTAGAGATGAGCAATTGTATGCAAAGTTCTCTAAGTGTGACTTTTGGTTACCAAAAGTACAATTTCTTGGCCATGTTGTAGGGGCCAATGGAATACAGGTCGATCCAGCAAAGACT
This sequence comes from Rutidosis leptorrhynchoides, assembly GCF_046630445.1. Lineage (NCBI taxonomy): Eukaryota > Viridiplantae > Streptophyta > Magnoliopsida > Asterales > Asteraceae > Rutidosis > Rutidosis leptorrhynchoides. The sequence continues at coordinate 114,128,733 of NC_092336.1, forward strand.
GAGTCGGTTAAGAACTAGGAAACTCCAAAGACGCCAACTCAGGTCCGGCAATTTTTGGGTCTAGTTGGTTACTACCGGAGATTCATTGAAGGATTCCCTAAGATTGCCCGACCATTGACCACGTTTACTCATAAGGGCAAGAAGTATGAGTGGTCAGAACCGCAAGAGTCTGCATTTCAGTTGTTGAAAGAGAAGTTAACAACTGCACCAGTATTGTCTCTACCCGAGGGAAGTGAAGATTTTGTTGTTTATTGTGATGCCTCACGTCAAGGAATGGGTTGCGTGCTTATGCAACGAAATAAGGTTATTGCTTATGGATCGCGACAGTTAAAGATTCACGAGCAGAACTACACTACGCATAACCTTGAACTAGGAGCTGTTGTATTTACACTTAAAATGTGGAGACACTACCTGTATTGAACCAAATTTACTATCTTCACTGATCATAAGAGTTTACAGCACATATTCGATCAGAAACAACTCAACATGTGACAACGACGTTGGATGGAACTACTTAATGATTATAACTGCGAACTTCAATATCATCCGGGCAAGGCGAATGTTGTGGCGGATGCTTTAAGCAGAAAAGAGCGAGAGAGACCTCTTAGGGTTAAAGCTCTTAACATAGTTGTCCGTACGAATCTCATATCACAAATCCACGAAGCACAACAAGAAGCAGTGAAACAAAAAAATGTCGATGTTGAATTTCTCAGAGGAATGGATAAGAAATTTGACATCAAGGAGTATGGAACATGGTACTTTGCTAATCAAATCTGGGTACTAAAATTTGGTGGATTGAGAGAACTAGTGTTGGATGAAGCACACAAGTCAAGGTACTCAATTCATCCAGGATCAGATAAAATGTACCAAGATTTGAAAGCATTTTATTGGTGGCCAAATTTGAAAGCTGATATTGCTACCTATTTCGGTAAGTGCTTGACTTTCGCTAAAGTCAAGGGTAAGCAACAGAAGCCATCAGGATTATTAACTCAACCAGAGATTCCCCAGTGGAAGTGGGAAGGTATTACCATGGACTTCATCACAAAACTGCCAAGAACGGCGGGAGGTCACGATAATATATGGGTTATCGTGGATCGTCTCACTAAGTCTGCACACTTTCTACCGATAAGAGAAACTGATAAAATGGAGAAGTTGGCTCAGATCTACATTAAGGAAGTCATCTGTAGGCATGGAGTGCCTATATCCATTATATCCGATCGCGACAGCAGATTCACTTCCAGATTTTGGCAGTCATTACAGAAAGCAATGGGGACTCGTTTAGATATGAGTACAACATATCACCCCCAGACAGATGGCCAGAGCGAACGAACTATTCAGACTTTTGAGGATATGTTGAGAGCATGTGTCATTGATTTCGATAACGGATGGGATAAGTATTTACCACTAGCTGAGTTCTCATACGATAACAGATACCATGCGAGCATTAAGGCTGCACCTTTCGAGGCATTGTACGAAAGGAAGTGTAGATCTCCGTTTTTTGGAGCGAGTTGGGAGATAGTCAGTTGACAGGCCCTGAGATTATTCAGGAGATAACTGAGAAAGTTCTACAGATTCAGGAACGATTAAGAATGGCTCGAAGTCATCAAAAGAGTTACGTGGATGTTAGACGGAAGGACATAGAATTCTAAGTTGGTGACAAAGTCATGCTTAAAGTATCACCTTGGAAGAGTGTTGTACGATTTGGGAAACTAGGTAAACTGAGTCCTAGATATGTTGGACCGTTTGAGATAACTGAAAGAGTTGGACTGGTAGCTTACAGATTGGAAATGCCACAAGCTTTCAGCGGTATACACGACGTTTTTCATGTATCCAATCTAAAGAAGTGCCTAGCAGAGGAGAATTTGATTATTCCTTTAGAGGAACTACGTATCGATGATAAACTTCATTTCATTGAGGAACCTGTCAAAATTTTAGGTCGTGAGGTCAAACAATTGAAACAGAGCAGAATTCCTATCGTTAAAGTTCGGTGGAACGCGAGAAGGGGACCAGAGTTCACGTAGGAGTGTGAAGACCAGATGAGGCTGAAGTATCCACAACTGTTTCCCGAGGAAACTACTTTAGAGGATGATCACTAAAATTTCGGGACGAAATTTTCAATAACAGATGGGTAATGTAACAACCCTGCTTTTTCCGTTACTTCCGTTAACCTTCCGTTAGTTTATTTAACGGCAATTATTTAACTTTTGTACGTTACATGTAATAAATGCGTACTTGATCTTTGGAGGGTTATAATAATTAATATGGGTTGATATTAATTCAAATAAATATTTTGGATGATGAAATACGATTAAAACGATATGATTTTGATAACTGTTTTTTGAGCAACGAAACGCTCGGGTTTATTTTAATAATTATTTTAATAGTTATTAACTTTTTAAAAATATTTAATTTATTGGGTTTTTAATAAATTAACGTTTGGTTGCGTTTTAACGATCGGTGTAGCGTTCCGGGTTTCGGTACGACTAAACGACACTTGAAACGGACCACGAGTACAAGGAATTGGACAACACGAGCCCGAGAGTACCCCATGGGGCCCATTCGGCCGAAACCCCCTCCCCACCCCTTTTATGTTTAATTTTTACTACTTGAGGGGCTTATGTGCTAATTAGTAAAACTAGGGTTTAATATAAATTAATTTGTGAGGGATAAACACTGCATAATACCCTAATCAAAAAAATCACGCAGTCACCTCCTCCTGCTCTCTCCCTCACGTCGACCATCACCATCACCACCATATCTTCATCTTTCAAAATTTGCTAAAGTGTTCTACACGAATCGCGTTCATCTCATCATTCTCTATCCATTGGTATAAACAATTTTGTGATCTAAGGTATATTTACATGAACCCTAATTATAAAAATCTGATTTTTATTGGTGTTTCATAGTATTGTTATCAATTGCTCAAGTCTATACGCGTACGTGTTAATTGTAACCGTTATATTGATTGTTTGATTCGCTAGGGTTTAAAAACGAATTTGGTTTTGCATGATCAGAAAAATTAAGTTTTCCAGATGTTAATTATTATGTTATATTTAGATTCCTTGCAAAAAACTATTGAGTTTAGGCTTTGGATTCGCTTGATTTCGTTTCCGGATGATCAAGTTATGCTTAATTGAAATTAACATTGTGTTTTCGTGATTGATCAGAAATCTGGATTTGATAGACCACGAATTGGCATGTGAGACTTATACCACTAGAAATATAATTTAAAAACACTCAATTTAGACTAATATATCATGTCGTTTGCTTATGTATAACCCGAGATATGCTTGAATTAGTGTAAAAGAAGTTTTATACAGCACTTGCATAAAAATTACCTTGTATGATAAAATTTATTAACTTCTGTGATTAAAGATTTGCATATTTAAAATTTACACAAAAAGTACTTCATCTTTCATGTAGATATCATAGGCTAATTGTATCTAGATCTTCGGATAATCGCGTGCGAATGTGACTAACTAAACTAGAATCGAATCTGTAAATTGCTCTCTGTTTTATACTCTGTGGATTGTGTTTTATTGATTGAGCATGTAAGCTTCTGGAATATGAATTTTAACATGATATGTGACTTATTTTTAGTTTATGTCAATCTCTGAAAACTTATGCATTGGGCACAATAGAGCTGTACTTTATGTGGATTCTGATTTGAGCTGAAAAACTGAACATCCAACTTACATGAATAAACTGTACAAATTGGCTACACAAAAGTTACTAGATTTTTTATATGTATTACTTTGACTTGTCCTTGAACTATGACGACTGGTCTTGTATCAATTGCACGTCCCTAACTCCGATAATATAGCCAAAACGAAATCAGTGCGCGGTCAGAAACTGACTGGGCAAACCCCAAATGTACCCCTTCTGATTCCTGACTTTTAATTATTGTATGAGTCCCTGGCCAGAATTTTTGGAATCTATTTTAAGTATATTTATGATCTGGAGTTTGCCATGTTTACGTGAATTTTTTACTATGAGATATTGTGCTAAGAATGCTACGTGTTCATGAACTTTGTGCACAACGATAAGCTGAAATTGTGAAAATGATTATTCATGATCTGAAACGTATTGTTTGACTTAGGTTTGACATGTTGACTAACATTTGACATGAACCTACTGATGTTGACTTTAGTTGACTACTTTGACCAAGTTTGACTTTCGGTTTGACTTCGGTTGACTTTGTTTGACTTGCATGAATTGCTTGACTATATGTTGACTTTTACTTTGAAATGCGTTGAGTCGAGCAATAAGAAAACTTATGCTATGAAACCACCCTTATTTAAGATACATATATTGACCAACCTAAATACGTATACTTAGGTTGCATTATTCTGCTGTAAACCATACAAGTTTTTGTCAGTCATCCAAGCTTATTCAAAGGTGAGTCTACAGTCCCGCATTTACATGTTTTCAGGGATGAGAATACACGCTGTTATACTTACTTTATCAAATGCTTTTGTATTGACACGAGTACTATATATGTGTACTGAGTTTTTTCACAAAGCCTCTAGCTTGAATACTTTTAATACCATCGGTGTAAGCACTATTTAGATGGACGGATCCGTTAGGTTGACAACCTCACCCGCTATAAAAACTGTAGTGCATTTATTTTGAACATTAGATACGCTCGAACAAGTGTATAACATTTTAGGAGGTAAAGGCGGGTATAGTGGCTTCTATACTCGGGTCATTTCTAGTATTCAGGTGCTCAGATTATGCAAACGTTAAAATCTCGTGGTCAAGAAAACTAAACTATTTTTCTGATAACTATTTTTCAGATACTGCTACATTACTTTAAACCTGTAGATTTACCAACATTATCGTTGACCTGTTTTTGCGTGTTTTTATTCTCAGGTCTTTAAGAGGTAGGCTTCCGCTGTGTTAGCTGCATGTCTGGCCGTGGATTCAACATTTGATTTAATGAAAATTATTTACTTTCGCATTTAAAACTTTTATAACTGTTTAAATACTGTTGGCTTGTGGTTACGATCACAACAGTGTTTCTATTTTGGGATTATTGACTTATGTTTTGAAAGTCAACTTTTAATAAAATTAAATGTGATTGCTTTAAACGTCTCATATAGAGGGCGTAACTATTAACTGTAGGACCTGGATTAACGCGCTGTCAGATGGAAATTTGGTGGGGTGTTATAATTACCGAAGACTGCGAAGGGTTATGACACTATTTGGGTAATAGTGGATCGACTTACGAAATCTGCACATTTCTTAATCATGAAAGAAACCGACAAAATGGAAAAATTGACAGATTTGTATATCAAGGAGATTGTCTCTAGGCATGGAGTTCCAATTTCTATTATCTCTGACCGAGATAGCAGATATACTTCAAAATTTTGGCAATCTTTGCAAAAAGCTCTAGGTACTCGTTTGGACATGAGTACGGCTTATCATCCCCAAACCGATGGGCAGAGTGAGAGAACTATTCTGACATTTGAAGACATGCTCCGAGCATGTGTAATTGATTTTGAAAGAGGCTGGGATTAGTATTTAGAAGAGGCTGGGATCAGTATTTACCTTTAGCTGAGTTTCATATAACAATAGTTATCACTCGAGTATAAAGGCTGCTCCATTTGAAGCTTTGTATGGAAGGAAATGTAGATCACCATTGTGTTGGAGTGAGATTAGTGATTCACAATTGAAAGGACCAGAGATTATCCAAGAAACAACTGAGAAGATCTTTCAAATTCAGGAAATATTAAAGACGGCGAGAAATAGGCAGAAGAGTTATTCTGATGTCCGAAGGAAATTTTTAGAATTTCAAGTGGGTGACAGAGTTATGTTAAAAGTTTCTCCATGGAAAGGAGTAATAAGGATTGGGAAGCGAGGAAAGCTGAGCCCAAGATATGTAGGACCTTTTGAGGTTATTGAAAGGATTGGTCCAGTTGCATATAGATTGAAACAACCACATGAGGTTATTGGTATTCATAATGCTTTCCATGTTTTGAACTTGATGAAATGTTTGTCGGATGAGAATTTAGTAATTCCTTTGGAAGAACTAAGTATCGATGACAAGTTGCATTTTGTTGAGGAGCCAGTAGAGGTATTGGATCGTGAGGTGAAAAAGCTGAAGCATAGTAGAATCCCAATTGTTAAAGTTCGTTGGAATGCCCGGAGAGGTCTAGAGTTCATGTGGGAACGTGAGGACCATATAAGGCAGAAATATCCCTATTTGTTCGATAATCAGAGTACCTCCTAAATTTCAAGGACGAAATTTTCCTTAACGGGTAGGTAATGTCACAACTCTAGCTTTTCGAGTTAAGTTGTCTAGTTTGACTTCTTTAAGTTACAATTTCTGACGAGTAAATTTATTAATCTATGTCTTGGTTCATTTTAGGGTTTGTATAGCTCTAAGGATGCATTTTAGGTTTTACTTGATTAGGTGTTACCTCACACATTTTGCATAAAGTCCTAAAACCCTAACTTACTACTATGAACCCTAGTTCATTACCATAAACCCTAGACTTGTAAATTATATCTTTATATATATATATATATATATATATATATATATATATATATATATATATATACCTAATAAATAAACTTATTAAACAAGTATTTAGATTAAAGACTTGAAACAATTTCATTTTAACATTTGATCATAAGATAAAAACATTCCTACACTTCATCATTTTCACAACTAGTCTTGATTACCTAACCTATCTTGATTAGAACCTAACCTAAGCTTACTTTCTAAACTCTAAACATACAAGTAAACATCTTAGAATTTACACGTTAAAAGACTACACAAGTACATGTACACTTGCAAAACCAAAAATTGACTATAACAATCACATTATCATCATCATCATCATCGTTTTTCATCATCATCATCATGTACATCACAAAATATCTTCCCTAATACTTCCTCCCTAAGATAAGCATCATGCAAAACATTATCATGTAATTCATTAATGGTCCATGGTGAGTCATTCCCTCCCCTTCCTCTCCTTGTGCCACGTCTCGCACCATCCACCACCATCATCTCTATATAAACCTACTTCTATCTTCCATTCTCTCATTTCTTCATTCTCCATTCTCCTCTCACACTTCTCTACTCTCAAATACAGATCATAAGCTATCATTTGATCATCTTCTTTAAGCACTAGGTGTAAAATTCATCAAGGTATAACTAGCTAAACTAAATCTATTCATCATTTCTAGTCAAAATCAAGAATTTTCATGGTGTAAAAGCTAGATCTAGAGTGTTAAATCACTCAATGATGACTAAATGGCTAACCATGATCTTGATTCTAGATCATTAAGCTTAAGATCTATATATTTCCGATGTCTTAAAATGAAGTTAAAGTAAGAACCAAAGTGGTTAAAGTATGTAAAACTATTTTGTCTTTGAGCTGTCCAAATTTCTACTTGAAGTCTATGACCTAAACACCAACCTATGGTTGCTCTCTGGAACTCATGAATTTATATGATGTTCATATATGTGTTTTAGACTTCTAATAAAAGTTTTCATGATTTATCTCAAAGAGAAAGTCATTTCAAAATTTTATTTGGTGAAACATGTTCAGATTCACAACAATCTGACCAAGTGTCAAAGATTCATGTATAGCTCAAAATATAGAATAGATCTTGGACCAAAGGCTTCTGATCTAAACACTAGACTTAATAAGGAAACCATGGATAGTAAAATCACCAAAATCCATTAAGAAATCATTAAGATATAGTCCTATCTAGTTGACACAAGATTTTATTGAAGACAGAAATTGGTCCAAAACCTTATCTCCAAAGACAAGGTTAATGAAAACCGGGAGACTATTCCTTATGAGAATAAGCACTTTTATATGTTCTAAGACTTCTTTAAAATTCTTGAGTCAAATAAATAAGTTTTGCTATTTATAAACTTGCATAAGATCTTATAGTGTAAAACTAAACTGTTTTGCACACTTCTAAAGAAATGAACTTTTGACCAACTTATGTTCAGAGTTTAGAGGCTAACCTTACATTGTAACATCCCGCATTTTTCCGTTAAATTATTTTAACGCCCATCTTTTTTTTTTAGATAATATTTTCCGTTATCTAAATTCGTACCTTTCGTTGACTAACGTTCTAATATTTCCGTTATTTAATTATAACATCACTCGTTTACTCGAGCGTTTTTAAAATAATTTGTTTGGTTAATTCCCGCACCCGACTACAAACTTGAGGGACTAAACTTGCCAAGAGGGCAAAGGGATGACTAGGTCAACTAGTCAACCTTCTCCCTCATCCATTCATTTCACCCTCCCCATTTCGTTACTTCCATTTTTATTCTCTCAAACCCTCAAACACAAAATCATCATCTAAATTCGATCTAGGAAGCTTGCAACAAAAAAAATTACATATTTAGAATCCTCTCTTCGTCCTCTACAATTTGATACCAACTTCATCTCGTTTGGGTAACATTTCTAAAACTCTAGATTTTCTCAAATTCGTGTTTTTGACTTGAAATGGTATTAGTTAGTGTTTAAGGCTCGTGTCTAGCATGAATATATGATTTATTTGCTCGATTTGTTGATTTGAGTAACTAGTTTGAACATTTGAAATGGGTGTGCTTAATCTTGTGTTTTGGGTGATTAAATATTGTTAAATTGTTAAAGTTCATGTTTTAATTGTATTACTAGTATCACTAGCTTCGTTTTGATGTATAGGTTGATTAAGAAAACTTCAAACACATGAGTATTGATTTTGTGAGTTTTGGTTAGGGTTTGATAACTCTTAAAATGGACTTTTGATGATTTGAATGCCATGAAATATTGTTGGTAAGTGTTTGGTTGGATTGTATGCTTGATTACCTTCGAAACGTCATATCATACATGTAAATTGGTTGCCCGAATCATGAAATGCATTTTGCGAACTTGAGACTTTGATTATGAACATTTAATGATCACTTGATGAGTTTTTGGCCATTGTAAATGATGTCATTGTTTGATGATATTGTTTAGTTGTATTCCTTGTCAAAATACATTTCCGATGACATAAGATACATGCTTTAATCGTTTGCGGATCATAAATTGTGAATGTTTGATGTTTGGTTCGTGCATTTGTGTGATTTCAGCAAAGCAGGCCTGAGTACCATTTTGGACGCCGTCCAACCTTTGTGACGCCATCCAGTCCTTTATTTCTGGACGCCGTCCAGCCTTTTGGACGCCGTCCAGATGGCCTATCAGGTGCTGTCCAACTTGGTCTTTTTACGAAAAATGTTTGCTATGCTACGCACCTCCGATTCACATGTAACTTGTTCTAACATGCTCATATATGATTAAAAACCTCAGAAAAATAGTTCGAGACCCGACCCGAACGTGTTGACTTTTTCGTTGACTTTGACCCGACCAAGTTTGACTTTTAGCCAAACTTAACCGGATACTTATGCAATCTTTCTAACTTGCTTCTATACTAGTATCTTGCATGAAACTTGACAATTTGATTCACATGCTACATAATCGAGTCGTAACGAGCCATAGGACTAATTGAACACATTTCGCCCGACCTTGTGTCGTAAGCGGTTAATTAATACAACTTACTTGTTTAGGTCAAGGCTAAGCAACTTTCATGCACACGTTTACTTTGTGAAGTACATTTATACTCGTGCACTCGAGGTGAGATCATAGTCCCACCTTTTCAACAACTTTTTATGCTTTAAATAGTGGGCTGAGAAACATATACTTTGTTACATTTTGTACTACCAACTTTTATACTTTGAACACAAGTACGATGAAACAAACATTCCACAGCGAGTTAGAACAAAAATCCTCAATTCGATTTTCATTAGTTACACTTGCAGGGTGTAAGCGAGAACTTATATTATGTGGCCATACGGGTTTGACAAACCCTCATTACGGACGGTTCGCTACCGTCTACGGATGAAATATATTTTCGAGAAACAGTGTATGTTCTAACACTATTGTGATGGGGTTCTATGGAATGAAACGTTAAGTCTTGATAATTGGGTGCTCGCGAACAAACTTTTGGAATGCAACTTTTGGATGATCAATTTTATGAAAATACTAAATCTTGTGATTCAAAAATAACGTTTATTACCACATCTATGATTTCACCAACGTCTTTTGTTGACAGTTTTCTATATGTTTCTCAGGTTCATACTTGGCTACTTGATACATGCTTCCGCACACTTTGATTACTTGCTTGGGGTCAAGCATACATGCATACGCTAGTGATAACACCTTTGGATTCAAACTTAAAGCATACATACTTACGCTATTTATAGCAACCGTGATTTTCAACTTATTATGTCGCAAGTTATATCATTTATACATTATACTTTTGTAAACTTAAACTTGTTATCGATCCGTTTGGTAAACTAAACTTTGTAAGTCTTGTACGTTTCAAATGAATGCGACATAATTTTGGTCAAACGCGTCTCATATAGGGACTATGACAATGCAACGGGACCTAAGTAGCGGCGCCGTCAATGACAATTTTGCCGGGTCGCTACAGATGGTATCAGAGCGTTGGTTGTAGGGATCTAGGATGTGCATTAGTGTGTCTGATAGAGTCGTTAGGACGCATTAGTGAATCTAGACTACAACCGGATAGTTAGCCATTGCATTTTGACATACATTTGCTATAGATAGCACTTACTTGACTACTTGTGCATTATACTTGAATCGTTCTTAGGCAAACTTCTTAATGGTACCAAGTTTTCATCATACGAGTCCGTATTCTGCAACTTTCTGGTAACAAACGTAAATTCATGATTCATACACGTAAGGATGACGACGACTTCATTAGTCACACTTGTTCGGGAACTCTGTCTCCCAGATTGTAATTCACCACCGCCTCAACTTACTATCGGTGTCGCACCGGTGTTCCTTACTATCTACCACTTCTTGTTACTACCATCACTACTCTAGGTGAGTATCGTCATCACTATTTATCACTATGGTTGCGTACTATTCGTTATCATGATTCGTTACACTTTCTGTACCGAAATACACTATTGTTTGACTTGAACTGCTTTGACGTGAACAATCATTGTACATTTCCCTAGGGGAATGCTTCTTTAGAGTTGCACTAATTCTTTCGATTCAATACGAGTCACGTTAGAGACGTCGATACACTTTATTCATTTTAAAACTTCACGATTACACGAACTTGAATCTATGGAGTGATGTGGGAATGGAGGTATGAGTTAGCGTAATATAACGACACTCGATCAATGTGGTTATATTACGGTAAGTCATACCAAAGTTCTAATGACTCGTGATGGTGATTGGACTCGATCAACCTAATCACTACCATGTGCCATGTACATGACTTCATTTTTCTTGTTTGGGATATCCGAAAACTCGGAGAATATTGATAACAACCATACCCGGGAAACATCTTCGATTATTGTTGAACCATATTTATGCTTCCGAATGAATGAAAAATTCTTCCGACTTCAAACATATGTTATACGCATATACTATCTCGTTTTCTTACAGTTTATCGATGAACTACAATATGCTTGTTATGCTCACTTCGAGGCGGAAACTTCTCTCGCCTTACACTCGGACTTCCGTTTAAGGAAATCCTTTTATCTAAATTCTCAATGGAAAGAGAGAGACTCTTCACATTATACTAGTATTCGCCTCGAGGGTGAATAGTCATAACGAATGTTTTCGGAAACCGATAAATCGTCCTCGGCGCGAAATTCTTGAGAAACAAAAACTTGTTTAAAATATATCTTGAGGAGATATACTTCGTTTCGGATCGAGATCCTCGTTTCACTTCTAGATTTCGGGGTGCCTTACAAAAAGCCTCGGGACCACGTTTAAACATGAGTACAACACATCAACCACAACCTGACGGACCGAGCAAACATACGATTTAAACCTTGGAAACCATAAAACGAATTTGCGTTATCAACTTCAATTTACTTGAGAAAAGTAGTTGCCTTTAGCCGAATTCTCTTACTACAATAATTTTCATTCGAGTATTAACGTCAAACTTTTCGAGGACCCGTATAGCCGCAATTATCGTTTTCTTAATCTTTGAGCCGAAGTAGGTGACAAGCAAACCACCGGACCCGAACTCATTCATGAAACAACCGAAAAATTATTCAATTCCAAGAAGGGCTCAAGACGACCCGTAGTCGCCAAAAGAGCTACACCGATGTTAGACGTAAACATTTCAAATTCCAAGTGGGTAACCGCGTAACGTTAAAAGTCGAACCTTGAGAAGGTGCAATCCGTTTCGGGAAACATAGAAAGCTAAATCTGCGATACACAAAACCTTTTAAAATCCGGGGGCGTTTTGAACCCGTTACTAGCCGTTTAGATTTTCCGACATGTTTGAGTCTCCGTTCCTCCTACATTCTATGAATCAACTTACAGAAGTGTCTTGGAAAACAAGAACTTGTTATTCCTTTCGATGAGCTTACTATCGATGACAAACTTCACTTCCTAGGAGGACCGGTTGAATTATAAATCGTGAAACCAAACTTTAAAACAACGTAAAATCCCAAATGTCAAGGTTCGTTGAAATGCTCAAGGAAGTACCTTCACTTATTCGTAGAATTGACAACGCAGGATCTCGAGGGACAAACAACGACTACTACTTCCAACTAAATTTCGGGACGAAATTTCTTTTAAGGTGTAGGTAATGTAACATCCCGCATTTTTCCGTTAAATTATTTTAACGCCCGTCTTTTTTTTAGATAATATTTTCCGTTATCTAAATTCGTACCTTTCGTTGACTAACGTTCTAATATTTCCGTTATTTAATTATAACATCACTCGTTTACTCGAGCGTTTTTAAAATAATTCGTTTGGTTAATTCCCGCACCCGACTACAAACTTGAGGGACTAAACTTGCCAAGAGGGCAAAGGGATGACTAGGTCAACTAGTCAACCTTCACCCTCCTCCATTCATTTAACCTTCCCCATTTCATTACTTCCATTTTTATTCTCTCAAACCCTCAAACACAAAATCATCATCTAAATTCGATCTAGGAAGCTTGCAACAAAACAATTTACATATTTGGAATCCTCTCTTCGTCCTCTACAATTTGATACCAACTTCATCTCGTTTGGGTAACATTTCTAAAACTCTATATTTTCTCAAATTCGTGTTTTTGACTTGAAATTGTATTAGTTAGTGTCTATGGCTCGTGTCTAGCATGAATATATGATTTATTTGCTCGATTTGTTGATTTGAGTAACTAGTTTGAACATTTGAAATGGGTGTGCTTAATCTTGTGTTTTGGGTGATTAAATGTTGTTAAATTGTTAAAGTTCATCTTTTAATTGTGTTACTAGTATCACTAGCTTCGTTTTGATGTATAGGTTGATTAAGAAAACTTTAAACACATGAGTATTGATTTTGTGAGTTTTGGTTAGGGTTTGATAACTCTTAAAATGGACTTTTGATGATTTTAATGCCATGAAATATTGTTGGTAAGTGTTTGGTTGGATTGTATGCTTGATTACCTTCGAAACGGCATATCATACATGTAAATTGGTTGCCCGAATCATGAAATGCATTTTGCGAACTTGAGACTTTGATTATGAACATTTAATGATCACTTGACGAGTTTTCGGCCATTGTAAATGATGTCATTGTTTGATGATATGTGTTTAGTTGTATTCCTTGTCAAAATACATTTCCGATGACATAAGATACATGCTTTAATCGTTTGAGGATCATAAATTGTGAATCTTTGATGTTTGGTTCGTGCATTTGTGTAATTTCAGCAAAGCAGGCCTGAGTACCATTTTGGACACCGTCCAACCTTTGGGACGCCATCCAGTCCTTTATTTCTGGACACCGTCCAGCCTTTTTGGACGCCGTCCAGATGGCTTATCAGGTGCTATCTAACTTGGTCTTTTTACAAAAAATGTTTGCTATGCTACGCACCTCCGATTCACATGTAACTTGTTCTAACATGCTCATATATGATTAAAAACCTCAGAAAAATAGTTCAAGACCCGACCCGAATGTGTTGACTTTTTCGTTGACTTTGACCCGACCAAGTTTGACTTTTAGCCAAACTTAACCGGATACTTATGCAATATTTCTAACTTGCTTCTATACTAGTATCTTGCATGAAACTTGACAATTTGATTCACATGCTACATAATCGAGTCGTAACGAGCCATAGGACTAATTGAACATATTTCGCCCGACCTTGTGTCGTAACCGGTTAATTAATACAACTTACTTGTTTAGGTCATGGCTAAGCAACTTTTATGCACACGTTTACTTTGTGAAGTACATTTATACTCGTGCACTCGAGGTGAGATCATAGTCCCACCTTTTCAATAACTTTTTTTGCTTTAAATAGTGGGCTGAGAAGCATATACTTTGTTACATTTTGTACTACCTACTTTTATACTTTGAACACAAGTACGATGAAACAAACATTCCACAGCGAGTTAGAACAAAAATCCTCAATTCGATTATCATTAGTTACACTTGCAGGGTGTAAGCGAGAACTTATATTGTATGGCCATACGGGTTTGACAAACCCTCATTACGGATGGTTCGCTACCGTCTACGGATGAAATATATTTTCGAGAAACAGTGTATGTTCTAACACTATTGTGATGGGGTTCTATGGAAGGAAACGTTAAGTCTTGATAATTGGGTGCTCGCGAATAAACTTTTGGAATGCAACTTTTGGATGATCAATTTTATGGAAATACTAAATCCTGTGATTCAAAAATAACGTTTATTACCACATCTATGATTTCACCAACGTCTTTCGTTGACAGTTTTCAATATGTTTCTCAGGTTCATACTTGGCTACTTGATACATGCTTCCGCACACTTTGATTACTTGCTTGGGGTCAAGCATACATGCATACGCTAGTGATAGCACCTTTGGATTCAAACTTAAACCATACTTACTTACGCTATTTATAGCAACCGTGATTTTCAACTTATTATGTCGCAAGTTATATCATTTATACATTATACTTTTGTAAACTTAAACTTGTTGTCTATCCGTTTGGTAAACTAAACTTTGTAAGTCTTGTACGTTTCAAATGAATGCGACATAATTTTGGTCAAACGCGTCTCATATAGGGACTATGACCGCGCAACGAGACCTAAGTAGCGGCGCCGTCAATGACGATTTTTTCGGGTCGCTACATACATGGTTAGAAACGATACTCAAAGAGCTTTCCAGAGATGGTAATTTCACTTAAAATGGATGCCTAGATCAATAGAAACACCTACACTTATGTCATGATAAAACTAGTCAAAAGCAGTCTACTCTTAAAACTATGAACTAGTAACTTTTGAAATCGAGAACCGAATTGGACATGTAAGATTACTTAAGGGATTGATCTTAAACCTAATCTAAGTACTATATTAGATAGTATGACCTCTGACATTACAAAATTTCATTAGGTCTCAAGCCCGGAACATCGAACACAATCTGACCGAGTACCGTGAACGCTTCGTACCGCATTACTTGTGAATTCGTAGTCCCATTTTTAATCAATCTTTTATACTTTTAGGATGAGATAATACTTGTTTATTGTTTTACATATTGGAATCAAGTACTTACAACTATATTCTATGTTGAGTAACAAAGGTCAATTTAATAAGCCCGATTTTGATATCGTTAATTACCGGTTTGGTAAACGCGAATATTATGAATAGATCTATTTGAGGATGACTCCTCACATCAGGATAGACCTTCTAGGCTATCGGATGCATAACCTTCGACCATATGCACTTAGACCTTAAGTGACACTTGTTTTCGGGTACTTTTACGTTAACGTTCGATATCGAAAGCTCATGAACTAGAATATCTTTAAACTATTTTATACATGAAAATATTGATGTCCATTAACTATAAATTATAACTAAACCTATGAACTCATCAATATTTATATTGACGTTTTTAAGTATTTTTCTCAGGTACTTAGCTTTTGGAGCATTTTTAGGTCGGGCATCGTGGAAGTTTAAAAATGTCTTTTGTTAAATATAGTTTTGATAGGCTAGATTTTGGTTAAATTAATAGACATCAAAATTTTCTGGTTCGTAGTAATAGTTGGATTTGTACGTGGACCGGGTTATTGGAGCCAAACAGTCCTCAATTATATTGAGACCAAACGAATCCTGCCCCTCTGCTGCATCTTTTGGCTATTCGAAACGTGGGCAAAATCAGAAAAGTCTATTAATTGGATAACTTATTATAATTTTTCTTTCCTTTTAAAAACTAATAGGATATTCAGTGAATGCACCGAGCAAGACGTTCATCACCTTTTGTACGTTCACCACCTGTAACTAGATCAAGACATCGTTTAACAAATATAACAGCCGTTGATTTTTCTTTAGAATCGTCATCCAGTCAACCAAGTACTTCAGTTCAAATTTCCGATAATCCATTTTTTGAACCCAACCTCACAATTGAGAATCCAGAGAATATTCAGGAACGGTTCATAGATCCTGAACCACTAAACTTTCCTCCGGAACCACCAATCATTCAAACAGAGATTGTTGAGGAACGAACCATTAAAACAGAATCATCTAGTGATACCGATTCAACAAATTCAATTATGGAGAATCTGGAACCTTTAAGTATGGAAGACCGAATGAGAGCTAAACGCACTGGCCAAGGTCACGCAATCACTCATCCAGACATTAATGCGCCAGATTATGAAATCAAAGGACAAATTCTACACATGGTGACTAATCAATGCCAATTTAGTGGTGCGCCGAAGGAAGATCCAAATGAACATCTACGTACCTTTAATAGGATCTGCACACTATTTAAAATACGAGAAGTGGAGGATGAACAGATATATCTCATGTTATTTCCCTGGACTTTAAAGGGAGAAGCCAAAGATTGGTTGGAATCGTTACCTGAAGGGGCGATCGATACATGGGACGTTTTAATTGACAAATTTCTTAAACAATTCTTTCCTGCATCTAAAGCCGTAAGACTTCAAGCAGAAATTGTTACGTTCACACAGAAGCCAAATGAAACTCTATATGAGGCGTGGACAAGATATGGAAAGTTGTTAAGAGGATGTCCGCAACATGGTTTAGACACCTGTCAAATAGTACAAATATTCTACCAAGGATGCGACATCACTACAAGAAAAGACATAGATATAGCAGCTGGTGGTTCTATTATGAAGAAAACCGAAACTGATGCTTACAAAATTATTGATAATACTGCTTCCCACTCACATGAGTGGCACCAAGAAAAAGATATCATTAGATCATCTAAAGCAGCTAGAGCCGATTCTAGCCATGACTTAGATTCCATTTCCGCAAAGATAGATGCTGTAGAGAGACGAATGGAAAAGATGACTAAAGATATTCACTCAATACGAATTAGTTGTGAGCAGTGTGGAGGACCACATTTGACAAAAGATTGTCTCAGTATTGAATTAACAATGGAACAAAGAGAGAATATTTCATACATAAACCAAAGGCCTGGAAATAATTATCAGAATAATTATCAACCGCCAAGACCGATTTACAATCAAAACCAGAATTATAACCGAAATATTCCATACAACAACCAACAAGGTCCTAGCAATCAATAAGTATCCAATAATACTTACAATCAGCAAAGACCAAATTTTCAAAACAAACCACCACAACAAACCGATGATAAAAAGCCGAATTTAGAAGATATGATGACGAAGCTAGTTGAAACGCAAACGCAGTTTTTCACATCTCAAAAACAAACTAATGAACAAAATGCTCAAGCATTTAGAAATCAACAAGCTTCTATTCAAAATCTGGAACAAGAAGTGAGTAACCTAGCAAGGTTAATAGGTGAAAGAAAATCGGGAAGTTTACCAAGCGATACAAATGCTAACCCCCGGAATGAAACAGCTAAAGCCATTACCACAAGAAGTGGTACAACACTTAAACCACCTGAAATACCTGTAACTTCTGATGAAACTATTCCTACTCCACAAGAACCACAACCTGATCAAGATAAGGAAAAAGAACCGGTAGTTGAAAAGGTTAATGAAGATAACACAGTTAAGGATAAACCTTATGTTAAACCATACCAACCACCACTTCCTTACCCGAGTAAAATGAAGAAAGAAAAACTTGAAGCCGAGCAATCCAAATTCTTGGATATGTTTAAACAGATAAATGTAAATCTTCCTTTCATTGATGTGATTTCAGGAATGCCAAGGTATGCTAAATTCTTGAAAGATCTAATCACGAATAGAAAGAAAATGGAAGAACTCTCGGCTGTTACTATGAATGCTAATTGTTCAGCAGTGCTGTTGAATAAGATACCAGAAAAACTATCTGATCCAGGAAGTTTCACAATTCCATGTTTTCTGGGTAGTCTTAGTTCAATAGAAGCATTGGCAGACTTAGGTGCTAGTATAAATCTAATGCCGTATTCACTATACGCTAAACTAGACCTTGGAGAACTGAAACCAACAAGAATAAGTATACAACTAGCCGATAGATCAATAAAATATCCTAGAGGGATAATGGAGAACAAGCTAGTTAAAGTTGGTACTTTAGTATTTCCAGTAGATTTTGTTGTTCTGGACATGGAAGAAGATTCTCAAGTTCCTCTCATATTAGGAAGACCATTCTTAAACACGGCTAAAGCAATGATAGACGTGTTCGGTAAGAAACTGACCCTAAGTATAGAGGATGAGAGTGTTACCTTTTCAGTTGATAGAGCAATGCAACAACCACAATCTGCAGATGATACATGTTATTATATTCAAACTATAGATGCACATGCAGAATTATTAGAAGAATTTCCAGAATTACAAGGAACAGGAGAATGTTCTTTAGGAGAAGGTAATGAACCAATTGATGAAGCTGAAATGTTAGCTACACTAATAGCTAATGGATATGAACCAACAACAGAAGAAATTCAAATGCTAAAAGAAGAAGACAGATATCGATATAAATCATCGATAGAAGAACCTCCGAAATTAGAGTTAAAGCCACTTCCAAACCATTTGGAATACGCTTATTTACATGGTGAATCTGAATTACCTGTAATAATATCGTCTTCTCTTACTGAAAATGAGAAATCACAACTCATTTCTGTGTTGAAAGCTCATAAACCAGCCATTGCATGGAAGATTCATGATATTAAAGGAATAAGTCCTTCGTATTGCACACATAAAATCCTTATGGAAGAAGGTCATAAAACGTATGTGCAACGCCAACGAAGACTAAATCCTAATATGCAAGATGTAGTTAAGAAAGAGATTATTAAACTGCTAGATGCAGGTTTGATATATCCAATCTCTGATAGTCCATGGGTAAGCCCAGTTCAATGCGTGCCTAAGAAGGGTGGCATGACTGTCATTACAAATGAGAAAAATGAGCTTATTCCTACTAGGACTGTAACAGGATGGCGTGTATGTATTGATTATAGAAAATTAAATGACGCCACCAGAAAAGATCACTTTCCCTTACCTTTCATAGATCAAATGTTGGAAAGATTAGCCGGAAATAGTTACTATTGTTTTCTAGATGGATTTTCCGGATATTTTCAAATTCCAATAGCACCCGAGGACCAAGAGAAAACCACATTCACGTGCCCTTATGGTACTTTTACTTACAAACGCATGCCATTTGGACTTTGTAACGCCCCTGCAACC